>NC_034409.1:95693844-95993844 GCF_002078875.1 Numida meleagris
CTCTCTTCCTGGGGCAAACAGCCCTGAAGGAAATGCTTTCGAATGTTCACACGGTTGATGTTGATTGCCACACGGCGACACCCACCATTTGTCTCCTTGGTAAGTAAGTTAGAGTCTTATCACAAAACATACCTCAGAAAGCAAGCTTTGAGCCAAAAGAAAAGAAGGGTTCAGACAGACCTACACACTGTAGATGAGATTTTCATCTATTCTAGTGCTCCTCACAATACACAAAAGCCTCGTAAGTTCTGTTTTCTGTGAGGAAAAGTATTTCACTTATCAAGTATGAGTAAACAAGTAGGCAATTATAAGGTAAGTCCCTAGACTTCTCTCTTTCAAAGCAAGCACAAATGAAATGCGATGAAACTGATCAATGCATGTGCCAACTAGAATTTATAGTTAGAATGTGGCATTCTGCTAACTTATCAGCATTAGCAATAATCCTTTACAATAAATGATTACTATACATCAAAGCATGGACAGTGCTGTAAAATGACAAGACTGAATTTTTAAACTTATGATTCCACTTTCCATGAGAGAACGAAAAAAAAAAACATACAAAAAACTCACATCTCATCATAGAGCTGATAACATACCAGTCTGAGAAGATAATGCACAAACTTTTATTCTATAAGACTTCCAGATGCTGAGTCTGGATCACCTATATGTAAATAGAAGCTTATTACTATGTGGCTGCTCCAGAAAATGGAGTTACTAAGTAGACTGTACTCTAATGCAAATTGTAAGATGTTTCCTGCAGGCTTGCATTTAAGATAATGGTAGAAATACTTCAATAAGTATAAAAATGGTGTAAGATTTTAGCTCTTAACTTGTACCATTGTCATAGCAGGTGTTTTATTCTCTATGTTAATTTACCTATGTATTTATGTAGCATTTATCACCATAGCACATATGTAATTTCTAATTTCTTAAAGCTTTCTTCTCACAATATGCGAGACACGAACAGGCAGTTTACAAAAAAGTGGAGACAAAAATTAAACTTTAAGACTTGGACAGTTTTGCGGCTGAATCCATGATTTAGATGAAGATTCTTAGGAAGAAAGCTCCCTCATTAATTACAATGGATTTTATTCAAAGACATACATGGCTTTCATTTAAGGACACTGATTAACAAGAACAAAATAAGCACAAGTCAGACCTGACAGGTGTATCATGAACAATATAAGAATTAATTTATACCTCTGTTGAACTGACCTGCTTTAGGACACACGCTTTAGTTCCATGCAGAGCCTGAGATATAATGATATTGCCACCTTCACAGAAAAGCATTCTAATTTTAGGACTACTTAGAAAAGCTTGCAGTACTGAAACAACACAAAAATTTTTAAAAATTGTTAATTCAAATATTTGGTAACTTCGTCCTACAGCACACATGATCAGCATTTTCTAAATAAGCTGTTGCTGCAGCAATCTTACAGGCTTATAGGGTCAGTCTGCTGATTAATAGACTTCAGGGCAAAGAGGTTCTCATAGAGTAGAACATCTTTTGAAATACCAGTCACACAAGGAAGGATGTAACTGGTGTCTGGTTCAACTCTCACCAAGAAAATAATATAAAAATACCAGCTTTTATTGACGGTTTGGAGATTTTTCCCTTTTAGAGTTTGCGTAAATGCAAAAACAAAATAACAATACAGAACAACTTAGGTTTACCATCATCATATTTACAAGAAAGAATCTCCCGTAGTTACAGATGTACCAGGAGAGTGAAGCAAGGGAAGCCATACTGTCTACCTTCATATCCTCTCCAAAAACACTAAAAACTCAGGAGATGCAGCATCAGAGCTCCTCTCTAGAAGCGCTTAAGACCTGGAAGAAGGGTCAACTCAAGGCAGTAAGGGGATGAGAGCACAGCATCCCTCTTGCACTGCAACCAGGCCACTGCGGGACACAGCTCTACAAGGGGCCACTGGCAGCCTGGGAAAGGGGCAGCTCCTCATCCCACTGGCATCAGAGCTGCATCTGCACTACTGTTTCAGAGGACGTTTGGATTTGAGAGACAGGATGTCACAAGAGCAGAGGCAAGCAAACTATGCACTCAAAGCAGCACAGAGGGTTACGAGTTCTATTCAACATACACACATTCACACACACAGGCATCCATTTTAGACAATCCCAGTAAGTGGCAAGCAGAAACTCCCTAAGCAAGTGCACTATTACTTACCAATCCTTGAGAGACAGCAAACCACCAAAAAGGAGAGAGAAGGAACATGCCGGCGGTGGATGCGATAGGCAGTGCCAGCTTCAAGGTGCACTTTTCCTCTCACCCCCACCACAGCCTCTCTCCTGATTTTCTTCTCCCCATGGTCTGCAGGGTTTTTTCCACTTGCACACTGTACCTGCGTGGCCAGTGCATGATACAGAGCCCAAGTGGAACATGGGCTTGCAAAGCAAGTCTTTGCAAAACAAGAGAAAATACCAAGGTCAGCTCCCTGTACACAACAAGACATTTGTGGCTACAGCCACAAATATCAGTTCCCTTAAAACTGTCAGAATACTTTGTTCCATCCCAGGATCATTCTTCAGTAGGGAGCCTTTAGGTCCTCGACACAACTACCCAAAGGATCACCGTTGAATTTAGTAGCTTATGGGTCACCAATAAACAGAGATCAGACAGGGTCTGCCCTTTAAAAACTTCAGCAAATCTTCCTTTATATAAATAGGTGGCTATTTTATAAATAGAAGTTCTGTGGAGAAGGATGTGGCTGTTCTGGTGGATGACAGGTTGGCCATGAGCCAGCAGTGTGCCCTGGTGGCCAAGAAGGCTAACGATATCCTGGGGTGCGTTAAAAAGAGTGTGGCCAGCAGGTCAAGGGAGGTGATCCTCCCAGTCTACTGTGCCCTGGTCAGGCCACATTTAGACTGCCACGTCCAGTTCTGGGCTCCCCGATTCAAAAAAGACAGAGATCTCCTGGAAAGAGTCAAGTGAAGGGCCACAGAGATGATAAAGGGCCTGGTGTATCTCCCATATGAGGAAAGGCTGAGTAACCTGGGTCTGTTCAGCATGGGGGAAAGAAGACTGAAAGGGGATCTAATACATGTTTACAAATATCTAAAGGCAGGTGTGAGGCAAATGGATGACGCCAGGCTCTTCTCAGTGGTGTGTAGTGACAGGACAAGGAGTAATGACCTAAAACTTGAACATAGGAAGTTCCACACAAGCATACAGAACTTCTTTACAGTAAGGGTGAGGAAGCACTGGAACAGGCTGCCCAGAGAGGTTGTGGAGTCTTCTTCTATGGAGATATTCAAGACTCACCTGGACGCCCAGTGGTGTGACCTATTGTAAGGTACCAGCTTTAGCAGGGGAGCTGCATTCAGTGATCCCTTGAGGTCCTTTCCAACTCCTGGAATTCTGTGATCCTATAATATTTTGCTAGAGAAGACTTCATCAGGAAATTAAGGCAAAAAGTGAAAGTGCATGTTTCCATTCCTAACCGAACCTCCCATTCCTCTATGAATTAAAGTTTTCTCATGGAAAACAAATTCAGGATTGCTTGTCGGTTCTTCATCTGTAAGACAGTGTTACCTCACCTCCTATTACGTTTAACAAGAATTATTTTAGTAAAGAGATCTTGGTGTAGAGCACCTAGAAAGGAAAAAATGCAGTGTGGAAGTTCATTAAGATTGGCCGATTTCTTTGGCTTTGGATGTGACAGAGCGTGGGCAGTCAATGCAGATCTGCACACAGCACAGTACGTAGTACTAACAATACAGCAGTGTCTATATATACTGATGAGGAGCAGGAGTGTGACTGTAGAAAGTTGTATTATAGGTACTACCTCTGTATTTCATAACATTCTATTGTCTAAAATTGGATACGATAGCAATTCAGTCAGAAGGAAATTATGAAGGTGGCAAAAATAATCCCATCACTAAGTCAGCTCTAGCATGAGTACATATGTATGTGTTTCTCTACATCTCCCTCCAATTAAATCATTGTTTTCCATCACAGTCTCCAAAATAACAAGGTGGAGAAGAACTTGGTTGTTGATGAGGCTCTAGAAAAACACAGCAAGGAATCACAACACAATACATGGATTCCTTCCCATCCCTACTAAGTAGTAGGAATGCAAGGCTAAAATATTGTAAGGTGCAGTTTCAAGCAAATGGATATGACTGATGAGATAAACTGCTGTCACGTGCCAACTGTTCTAATCAGAAGAGTTTTTAAGTCATAAGTAGAAGAATTTCAAAAGACACTTCTATGTTTGAATTACAAGTGATCAAATAATATTTGATGCACTTATTATACATACATTTGTTTCTTTGTTGCATTGTTAGACTGTTTTAATGTATTCAAATATATTCTTATGTATCAGAAATAAAATTTACTTTTTAAAGAAGTAATAGCAAAATTCCTTGTCCAGAGTAATCCTAAGTAAGCGCACCTAGATTTTTCATTTTCTTTTCCCTTTTCTGAGGGAAAGAGTTAATTTCTTTTGAAGTAAAATTAGTTCAAACATCCTAAAATGCAAGTAAGTGTTCCAATAACTTATAAGCATAACACATTCACATATGTTAATATTTAGCTTCCCTATATATCTGGAAGTGAACACATATTTAAGTGAACATTCCCTAAAAGCCCACAAGAACTCTGGGCCTTAGCTGCCTAATTTGATGCTTAGCTTCTGTGTTAAAACGCAAGAAAAGAAAGCAGGTTTTGTGGGCTGTGATGGTTCAGGGGAATACTGCAATGCAATGAAGCTAACAGCTGTCCTACTCCATTCCTTCCTGCCGAGCAGTATCGAGGGCAATGAGCCGGAACAGGTTTGGATATACTCCCAGTTGACCCCACCAGGGCTGCACTCATGGGCAGCAGCAAAAGAGAACAACCAAATGTGACAGCACTGGGGCCACCAGAGAAGGTGCTGAGGGCAAGATCTGGCTGCTGATCCAAACACTCGCTCACGACAGGAATACCAGACAAAAATACGGTAAGGGAATTTCAGCAAGCTGAAGGGAAGCAAAGGATTTTACCAGGTTAGACTGCTGCATTCCTATGGAGTCTATCCTGCCTGGTATCATGCAGTATGTCTCAAGAAATACCTAAACACAATCAAACCTTAGAAGAACAATAAATGCAGCTCATAATGAACAAAACCGAGACCTAGTAGCGGGGTATTTATTCAGCATTGATTCCACTATTAAAATGAAAATCTGTAATACAGAAAAAATTAAAAATATCCTACTAATATCTTGCTTCTGTAGTTATCAAAAACTCACCAGCATACTTACAGCATAAGGGTTGTTTTTTACTTTTGTTATTGTGTTTTGTTGTTGTGGTTTTTTTTACCTAGAATATTTTTTAAAAATACATTTGGTTTCCTGCTCCTATGCAGGAAATTATTTCATAGCACATATTTCCTACAAAGGAGAATCTGTAGCCCTTGGTTTGTTTGCAGTATATTTTAAATAACAAGAGGAATTATGATTATCATTATGCTTTCAACAGTAATCACAGTTTAGCAAATCAGATTAGAACTATATTGTGAAAAGCAGAAGAAAATCAGCAAGAGCAAGACTCCACTCCAAAACACAGGCAGTTCTAGACATTTGCAAGAGATCTAAATTAGGATCCTGGCAGCCCAAATTTCCTTTTGTAATCAATGGTGAGAGGAGGACCCTGCTGGGGCACTGCTCAGCTTTCCAGCAGGGTGCACTGCCCTGTGCCAGCCTCTCATTCATCAGCAGCTCCTGAGCTTTTTTTTTATTTTTTTTTTAAATCAGAGTGGGATGCTTTTTGTCTTCTCTCTGCTTGTGCCATTCCCTGCTGTCCTCAGACTCAAGCTACTCATCTAGCCCTGTTTTCAGACTAAAGCCCCTTGCTTGGCTCTCTTTTTCCAACATCAGACCACGCCAGTCTCTCTTACCCACCTGTATATGCTCCAAGTTGCCATTTTCCCTGCTCTTCTCCTCCCTCTTCTGTCTGACTCAGGACAGGTTGCTACCACATTTCCCATTGCGGTTATTTGCCCCAGACTACCATGCCAGGCAGAGCTGGTTAGTGAGGGAAGATCAGCACTCTGAGGAGGAAGGCAACAGAGTGGTGTCTCCCAGAAGCTACAGTCTCTCAGAGAGGGCAAGGTGCCCCTCAGGGACTGGCATGAGTCTGGACAGTGAAATATTACATTGCACTGCAAAGCCCTACAAGACAGCACGGGAGCTGATCAGAGGGAGGAATGAATGATGTGAGCATATGTCTAACGCTAATTAATTATCCTATGGGTTAAAGGGGACATTGAAATACTAATACTAAATGAGATTAGAAAGATACTTCCTGTGAGTTTAATTAGGGCAGTACCTCTCTGATTTCAAACAGCACAACGTAACTGCAGAGGACCCCTCCTGTCCTCACAAAGGTCACATGCCATAATTTAATCTGCTGCAGTAAAATAATTAATACAAACATTAATGACGCCCTTCTTAACAATTAGCTAAGCACAAATTCAACTTTATAAATGGCAACAATGAATCAGTTCACACTGCTGAATACTTTGCTTACAAAAAAAATTACTTGTCCATGGTGATTTCATACAGATGCTCATTAGTTCTAATTCCAGGTAGGGTGGATTATCAAGTGCTCTTTATTTTCTTTGAACCAGGGAATACTTTTATTCAGCAGAAAAAAAAAAAGATTCAGTTATGCACAAATTATCTCAACGTTCAATTACTTTACTTACTGCAATTAAAATATAATTAGTTTTTATTTTTCTTTACATTAAAACTCCTTCCTTGGAATCTGTTAATTTTAACTATGTTCCCTGACTTCTTATTGAAGAAATTTTACATTTTCTTGTGAATTTTTATGAAGAAATTGTCTTTAACTCTCCGCAAGTGCGATTATTTGAGGATAACCTATATAAAAGGCACCACGGGGTAAGAATCTCTTCCAGAATAACAGTGCTTGGACTTGGTAAAAACAGTTCACTTTTAAATACTTGTAGCTCTTGTGGTGAAGTTGTCACAATTTATTAAACTTCCCCTTTTAGAAAGACCACTGTCAGCCAGAAAATCACATTAAGTTCAAGAACAATTCTAATTAGCATTGTCAATCAAAATGGTAAAATAATAGGCACATTCACACAGTAACATGTTGGTGTATGAAGAAGTGAAGTTCTTGCTGCCTAAGGTAATGCTATAGTCTGAAAAGAATAATTGACAACTTCTTCAAAGTGCAATAGTGAATTAAGTTTGTTTATAGCATAATTAGAAAGCAAAAATGAAGATATGCATGTGCCAGATTTCAAATTGGCCATTTTCTACCTGCAGAGCTTAGAATATTCAAATGTCTTCTGTAATGCATTGTACCTTATTATTTTCAAGCACTATATCAAGTTGCATCATGTCACATCCCATTATATTAAATGATACAACAATTCTATTGCATTCACCCTGAGGTATTGCAATGCTAGAAATGTAAATGGAAGAAAACAAAACCTAGTAGAAGAGTTAAAGAAATAAAATTGGAAAAAATAAATCTGTTAATCAGCTTTCAAAGAGGAGGTTATGCAACTGACATAGTTTCTTGGTGTTTATTCTTTGATCCCATTCTCACATTCTTTCCTAAGTATAAGAAGGATTCAGAGAGGCCTTCGAGAACGAGACACATGCCTTAAGGGACCCAATGAGAATTGAAGGACTAAATGCAAGATAGTTTTTGAAAATCTAAGATTTCCATGCAAATTACTGCTTTGAATAATCCTTTTACAAAACAAGATTCCCTTTAAAAATCTGAAATCTGTTCTCTAGTTCTAGTATATCTTTAAGAAAAGATCGATATCTCCCTTTCAAAATGTCCAAAGAGAGTTACTTATTCAAAGCCAGTACTTTGCATTATGCACAAATGCAAGACTTCTGATATCTTTAGCTGTGAGAAAGACGAAGAACCCGCATCCCTCCGTTAGTGAGAATATTTCAAAAATCATTAAAAAATGTCTGACAGATGGGAAAATCTCTTAAAAAGCTTATTTAAAAGTAAATGTTAGGTCAATATAATTAAGAGATTTAGTAGCAAATGCATCCTTACAATTTTTTTTAATTAAACACTATCATTATCATTATCAGAATTGATGTAATGTTTGGACAAAAAAAAGGAGCCTGAATCACACTGTTTGTAATGCAGTGGACAACATGATCGTGGAAAACACACCATGACAATATAACTAGCATATCTTAACATGTAATAATATAGAACTCAAGTTTTGTTTTCTTTTTAGGAGTAGTTTTACAATCCTGTTATTCTGGGGCCTTGCACTTGATGAAGACAAAGATCACCTGAATCCCCAGCCCAAACCATAAACATGGCTTAGAATCTATTGCTGTAAAATGGAGAAATATATATGTGTATATACATGTTTTTAAAGAAGGTAAAGAATGAAATTTCTTTTTGTGTCTTTTTAGAGGGGCTGGAAGATTCAGCAAAATAAAGGAGTACCTGATTACTGAAACACTGAGATAGCAGCAGGCAGGAAGGAAGCTGTAGTGAAGGGTCAGCAGTTCTCCCACAGCCACATTAATTTTGAAATCTTTTGAAATGCTATTCACATTCCCATGCAATCTAGCGGCAGTTGTGAAAACATCTTTCAATCATTTATAATAGCTTTAAAATTATATAGCACCTTTCATCTAAGTGGAACTGAAAATGTGCTTCTAACTTTATTCACTAATTTTAGAATTTATAAGGCTTAAAACAAAGAGCTCCGTTAGCTAACTTATAAATAGGCAAATTATCATAATGTAACCTAACTACTGTAAGTTGCCTAGACAGCAAAATATACAGCTTTAAAACTGCAAAATCACCTGATTCTTTCCTTTATGAGAATCTGTTCAGTTACTTACAGATATATAAAGGAGCAACATATAGTAGATTTCCAAATGAGGCCTCATTACAATCAATTCAAAATTCAAAATCAAATGTTTTTTCTTTTGATTCTCAAAAGTGCATGATATGAGAAGAAATGCCTATCTGCTAGCAGCAGAAACCAAGAAGGGACTGGGAACAAGCCTAATATATTCACAGTCAGCCATACTACCTTTGTATCACCTTCAGGAAGTGGAAGAATCCACGTTTGCTCCATTGTTCAGACCATTTATGTATGAACTATATCTCCAGTCTGTCCTCAAATGATATCCCCAAGGAGGCTGAAAGTCCACTTTTTTTAAAGGCACATGGCATAAGACTTGTCCCAGAGCCTAAGGACATCAGTCCTGGTGCCTCCTAATTGCTCCATAGGCCAGTGAGGACTTGGGTAGGCAGGGCCAATGGCTCCCTGTGCTCCTCTAAGCCCTAACATCAACAGCTCTGTCTTGTTTCCCAGTTAGTGAAAGGTCCCGAGCCAGGCAGTGTGGCCTACTTGCTGCCTGCTGGCAAATGCCCCAGCTTCACCACTAGCAGCTGACTTGGCTTCTGTCACAGGGAATACCAGCTCCTGAAGACAATGACTCTCTAGAGACTGCATTCTACGCTCCTTTGAACTACTGACAAAGGTTAAAATTTCTGAAGTGTCAAAGTATCAAAAGGATTATAAATTTTAGGAATTTAGTCTTCATGGCCCTTAGATACTGATAAAAAACATTATTCTTCACTTCTACTCTATCCTTACCAAACTCAGTCTCGTATTCTCCTCTATTGTGTTCGTCATCACAATGGGAAACAAAACTAAACTAAGAACTGTTGTTTTTATTATCCGTGTCCAAAAACTCCAGTAAAAGTGGGATTTCCATTACTCATAAAATACATATCTAAATAAAGTCTCTTCAGCAACTCTTTTTTACTCTTTGAATGCATCCATAGAATCATACAAATAAGCCAGTAAAATATGGAATAACTAGAAGTGTATGAGTAGGTCTCAACACCAGTGTGTTTCTTGTACTTTTTCTTTTCTTTTCACATATGTACTTATGTTTGAAATACGAAATGTAAAATGCAGTCAATAACAGCAGTACTTTACAGCAATGCTAATTCAGTTGGATGTAGTAGTATCCAGGATAGACATGCAGCTGAGCAGAGAAACTATGACATTAAATGCCAGCAGGGACTGTACCAGCTTAGATGAGACTACAGCTATAAGTGCAGAATGTGCAAATTAATGTGCCTGAGCTAAATTAAAATACAGTTTTGAATTTTGCAAGATCCAACATTTAGCTTAACATAAAAATATTTTAAATATTCAAATTAATAAATAAAATTGACCATGGAAGTAAGAAATATGCATTGACTAAAGCAAGGCCTGTTTAAAAAAAAAGGGAAAAAAAAGGGAATTCAAGATATGTGAAGGGTTGAAAAGTAATAAGGTCTGAATGACTTAGTGATGGCTGTCATAAAAATCTGGCAGGGTATTCTATTTACAATATGTAATAAAACTGTCAAACATCTAATTTATAAAAGCGTTTGCCCTAGAAAACTAAATCTTTTTGCCAAGGGCAAGTTAATAACCTCTACAGTTCATTTGAATATATAGGCAGAGATGTTTTGACTAATAGAGCATCACAAGGTGAGCAGTAGGCAGACTAACCGATATTGTGACAATGGGATGATCAACAGAAGACAATATCCTGTTAGAACACAGCTGAAAAAAAATCATGTGAACTTTGTATTAATTGTGACTTGCCACTAATGAACATATGCTGTGCATGCATGTGTGGATGTGTGGGTTTTACTGATTGTGAATTTATATACCTAGCAACCTCATGTTAGTTGATGTTAAAATAATTCCTCCTCAACTACTCAGAGAGGATGGTGACTCGTGAGGCTGCAAATTGAATTCTCAGCTATTGCTCTTAAGATGAATTGGGGCTTACTGATTTGAGAGATTTAAGTCACCAACAGATCAGTCAACATCCAAGATTTTTCTCCCATAAAAATCCTTGGATTGCAAATTAACATATTTTCAATTGAAGCCTCAAAAATACAGCTAAATTTAACTTTGAACAGTGTCCTACATTACAAATTATGAATCATCGAGGAAAATGGCTGATACTTCAGAGTAAAAAACTGCCTGCTAGTTCAGGACGAATGAGCAACAAGTAACTCCTATCTTTGTTAGAGGTAAAAAAAAAAAAAAAAGAAAGAAAGAAAAAAAAGAAAAAAGAAAAAAATCATTCAGTATGATGATAATTATCATTTCAGAAAAATATATTTATTTCAGCCCAAGTCATTTTTCTGCATTGCCCTAGACTATTCATACCTGAGCTCACTAATTTAAAGCTAGCTTTGGATATCTTCACAGTACTCCACAATCAGTGCCATTACTGAAGCTTAGACACACTGTGTAACAAGCTATGGTAGTTCCCCTAATATGTTGGCAGCTGAGCTTTTCTGGGGAAAAAAAAATCAGAATAGATTGTGTTTGACGTACATGAATTAAAACCCTGATCCAGGTATTTCTGTGCAAGGCACTTGGTGCTTCTGAGCAAGGGAAAGGCTCCACTCCAACTAAATTTGGTTAGGCTTGAGAGCAGTCATCCCCATAGATGAGCTGCAGAAGCAGCTGAAAAGGGCTTATACTACAGGCTCCTGGCTATCCAGACAACAGTCTGGAAACTTTCCTGTCCTGCTCATGAAGTGTTGTGCCTGTATATATGGTGGTGCAGATTCTGCTGATTGCAATTTGTACTGAAGCAATATTATTTTACCTTAACATTTAAAACCTTTGCATCAGAAACCAATTCAGTTCACCTGACATACGGCTTTCCCAAATGTCTTTAACATATCATAAAACAGTCAGAAGACCAGAAAGAGATGACTCTCAGATCTTCAAGTTGAAATTATCTGAATTGCACATTACTTGTATGCTTATGTGAGTCACTGATATCCAGGTGCCTGAAGAGTATTTACATTTGAAATGATACTAATAATCTCCCTGTCTCTTTCACTTGCATCTATGCAGGAAATAATGACAGATTTTATTTTTTTCTTTTACTTTCTTACTGTCATGACATTGCACAAAGAACTTTCAAAAGGTGAGTATGTCAAGTTTACTTTTTTTTTTCGTGGAAAAGTGGCAATACATGCTGCTATTCAAAACTCCTGCATATCCAGCTTCAGCCTCTCACCTAGCTGTTTCTCTGGAAATGTAATCATCCTGGAAAGCTAATGGTAACAGAGGAAGAGGTAATGCCTCAGAGCGATAAGGCAGTGCTAAGGAAGCCACGATTTGACACAGAAAGATTAAGCAGTACACTCATTTGTGAAGTGATGCTGAGTGATGATTCTGTTATTATCAGGTTGTAGCATATGTTCAGGTCAGCAGCATACATATTGCAACCTCAATTTCGAAATTATTTTTTTGGAAGAAGATCAGTGCTCAATTTCTGAAAGCCAAAACTTCAGTTGTCTGAGTTAGAGAAGCTGGGCCAGGTTAGAAGAGATTAGGGGTAACGTCTGTTACAGCGTGTCTGCTGCCACTTCCAAGCCCTCTGCTAACACACCCTGTCAAGTTTGTTTAGGAGGCAGAACAGCTGATGCTAGCAGCAGCTCTGTGCTCCCTGCCCTTGCTACGTCCTTGGTTCTCCACACACATGCACATGCACTTCTTGTAAGAAAGGCATGTCATTTTGCTAGCACTCAGAGTTAACCAAGAGACAGTGCCCATTAACCCAACAGGGCTCCAGCTCTGCCCCAGTGGTGCTGACCACACACAACTTCATTACATGTGCTTTACATTAGAGCTACTGATGTAGCAGCATCAGTGACTGGGTGTGCGTGACCACCTTTAGGCTGCTTGTTACTTGTTGCTATTGTCATCCTTCTGAAGCCAGCTTTCAACCTTCAGCTTTTGGCCTACTGCCTTGTTATCTCACAGCTTCCTTCTTCCACCAAGCATCCTAGTTGTGGTCATAGAAAATTACCCTAATTTTTCTCTACTCAGAGGCTATGGACTATATGCTTTCCTTGCCAGTTAGATGCTCTTCCTCTAACTCACAAAGATCACAGATCTGGCCACAGAGAAGTAGAGGGCTGCCAGAATACAACAAATAGCCTGGTAGCTAACATAATAACAATAACAACAGCAATGCACTAAATGAATTCAGGCAGAAAGTGACCTGAAGTGCTCTAGAATGGAAGAATTGCATAAAGCAGTAAAAACATCCTTTTTTTCCCCCTAGTGGAAATACAATATCCCACAGACATACTGCCAAGAAACAAGTGAATCTCCTGTTGTATAGCTCTCAATCTATTCTTGTATTAAAGGTTAAAATTGCAGAAATTAAAAAACTAGCTCAATATTAAAAAAAAATAAAAATAAAACAGTTTTAAAATTTAGACACACGAGGGGACAACTTCCACTAGGAAGGGTTGCCCAAAACCTCATCCAACCTGGCTTTGAACACTTCCAGGGATGGGTCATCCACAGCTTCTCCTTACAGCCATCACCCAATCTCCTCCATCCAGAAAGCTACTTCATCCACAAACTCTCTCAGCAAACTTCACTCAAAAGTAATCAGAACCAAGTACCAGGCCAGATGCACTACCGCTTAAAGAGCGTAAAGTATTTGAAAAGATAGAAGAGTAAAATATTACACTGAGTTGCAGCAGTTATTAGTACTGTTTGAGATCACTTTTGCTGCTATTATTGAATGCTCACAGAAGCTCTAAGAGAAAGAGAACATCTGATGAGCAGCTTAGTTCCAAGTGAAGAAATGGACTGCTTTTACAACACACAGTTGTCTCCGTGACTAGCAAACTTTAAACAATAGTTATAGGAAAGGGAAGGAAAGCCATGATTGCCCTATAAGCCATCATTTATGTGGCAGAAAGCTGTAATTTCTACTTTCAGTGAGGTTACAGGTAAAAAACTACAACAACAAAAACACACAAGTCCTGATACCTGTTCCATAGAGAAAAATTCTAGTACAAGATTTCTACTACATTACTGCAGATAAATCCTTGATCCACATCCTGTCCCAATGTTATAACTAGAATAGACTATTAGGGTACAAAAGATATTTGCCCTATGAAAAGATCTATTAAAAGCTTTTCTTTTGGGGAGGAAGAGAAGAGCAGTAAATAAAGCCATTTATCTCAGGGAAAACAAATTACCTAGAATAATGGAGGCAAGCTCTTTAGGTACCTTTTGCAGGTTTTGAAAACACATGGGTGGGGATGGGGTGCTGGGAGGACATCAGCAACCAGCTTTAGTTCAGCTCTCTGGTTTGCTACCAAGTTTTACTTGCTTTTACCATTCATTATGGGAGTGTCTGAAAGTATAGACAGGAACTTTGTTTTTTTATAATTGTTGATAAACAAATTCATAGTCTAAATTTCTAAATAGCAGTATTGCCCATAGAGAACCTACATGGTATAATCACTGACCTCATATCCTAAATTGCAGGATTAGGAACCTACATAAGAGAAATTGTAAAATTTTATTGCTCTGGATTTCACTAAGAATTGAACGCGATTGTAACTACAAATGCTAGAAGTATTTAGAAAGGGTTAGGTGAGATTCCTACAGCAACAAGAGCAACTGCATATGCAAGCGTTTATGGAGTTGACTTTACATACAGTGGGCATTTAAAATTATGAACCCACCCCTCATTCAGCATAAAGGATGAGCAACCTGGGATAATGGCCTGGAGCTAGAAGAACATCAATATTCAGTCACAAAAGCTAGCTCCCAACTGGTGTGTGTACACTCATGTCTTCCAGTGAGCAAAAAGGGAGCCCAATGACTAATCCAAATGTCGATGTCCACACTATGGTTGTCAACTGCTGGGTGAAAGGAATACTACCTGGGTCTCTGGAACCGTAAAACAAAGCAATTTCCATGTACAGAATAAATACTCTACAACAAAACCTGTCTCAGGATCGCAAGCTTTATTACTGACCGAATTCTTTCATTCTTACAGAACACAGAGTGATAGGCCCCAAAGTTAGACTGACCCAGACTATGCTTCTGGACACTGCTACGCTACCAACAATTAGTAGGACCTTCTCAGAAGCCACACACGAAAAAAGCAGAGTAAAATGTATGCATGAGTTGTTCAACCACCTCTCCTATCC
The DNA here is from genome assembly GCF_002078875.1 of Numida meleagris. Lineage (NCBI taxonomy): Eukaryota > Metazoa > Chordata > Aves > Galliformes > Numididae > Numida > Numida meleagris. The sequence continues at coordinate 95,708,873 of NC_034409.1, forward strand.
CATAGATAATTCTTACTGAGGTAGAAATCAAATTCAAGTTTTATGACACTTTGCTTGTATTTTAATATACCTACTTATTCTCAACCATCATCTCACTTTATACTAGTAAGACTGACCACCATGTGCTGTTGCAGGTTTTTTTTTTATTATTATTATTTACATATCAGTAGGGAGCTCTGCATCGAAAATCACTTCCAAACCCTTTATTTAAACTGAAGTGTAAGCTATCACCAATATTGTAAGACTTATTGGTTTTTTACTTTTCAAGGATTATTTGTCATTTCTAGATAAGATAGGAAATCATAACCTACGTTATGAAATGTTTCTACATTTTTTACTCTTGCACATTTTGGTTCTACTCTTGGGATGATAGTTTCTGAGTTCAAACTGCTGATTTCCTAGCATAAGTGCCAAAAAAAAAAGAGAAAGAAACGTGCAAGAAATGGTTCTCCTAGTAGGATGTCTCTTGTTCTCAAGAAGACAATAAAAGGTCTTTCTGTCACCCTCTCTCATTCTGTGTTTCTGTCCTGCATTCCAAGAAGTGAAATACAGGCAAATACTTTGTTTCATGCAAAATGCAAAACCTTCCCTCAAGCAGGTCTGGATACATGGATGAGTGACTTCCTCTCTTACTTATGCTTCTTTGGTTCAGATATTTTCAAGGTCCTGATTCCATTCCCTTAAAGTCACATACCAAAATTCCCACTGGTATCAGTGGGAGCTGAACGGTGCAATAAGATTACTCACTTTACTTGAATTTTTGACCAAGGAAATGAAATTCAAAAGCATGACCTTGAACACACATTTCTATGTATCATAGAAACACCTGGGCCAAACAAGCTGGCAAGTTGTTTGAGATTTTTTTAAAATAACTTCATAACTTGATATATTTCTGAAATGAAGTTTAACCCACCCAGCAAACACAAAATGTAATAAAAGTTTCATAAATCATGTAATGCTAGTCATATATATCTGTTCCAGCTACATAAAAAAACACTAGGCTGTGAGACACAAAAGTCTTACTGTACAGTATGTTCCTGTTCATTAGCTTTCAAAAAGTATATTAACCTTTTATATTCTCATTATACTGTGATTTGTCTTATTTCCTAAGATTACAAGGCATAATACGATTGGATTTTACTACATCTCGTCCAATGTTAAAAAAGTATTCAAGATCATTCCAAATTAAATGACAGAATAACACAGTCAATATTTCATTTGCTGCTTCACAGCTGTTAGAACATGTGTCTCTGATCTCAAACAAAAGAAATCCAGTCAAAAATCACTAGCACCCATTTGAGTCTGTCTACCATTATAGTGACTGCATATTATTTCAACATATATAGATTATTACGAAAATATATCCTGATGCCTTGACCTCCTTTCACTTACTTCCAATACTTTCTTTTACACAAACAAAATAGTTGGTAACTATTATTGAGGAACTTTTTTTTCCTGCACTGATTCTCTTAGATACTGCTTTGGATTGTTCCTCCTACTTCATACATCCCCAGGAGCACTGAATAGTAGCTAAGTTAGAATTCTCACTCTCCAAAACAGCTCTATTATATTTGAAGAGTCAAAGCATTCTATGTGAATAAAAATACTTTTTTTTCAATAATATATAGAGCATTTCAGTGACTTCACACCAGTGCTCCTTCTTTAAATATCAGCTTATCTATGGAAGTGAAATACAAACTGCACATGCTAGAAAATCAGCCACCATAACAAGAGCCTCCCTTTGCTCCTATGAGTTGAACCATTGAACAATGGGGCTATTTATCCAAGAAAAAATATGCATGAGTCTACTTATACTCAGGAGTGCGCTAAAGGAGTGCAGAATTTAACAGCTGCCAGATAGCCCTAGGCTTGAACTAAGAGGAAAGACTGCATTACTGGGCTTGCATAGACACCTGTTCTTCGTCCCTTAATTGCCAAATATTGCTGTAAACCAATAAGTCAGAATTCACCAAAACATTAAATTCTAAGTAGGTTAATATTTTGTAAGTGTCCATGACAAAGGTATTAATGAGCCTAAAAAAAAAGAAGGAAAAAGATAATAAGGAATTGCAAAAGTTTGTAAATACCCTATTTGAAACAAACAAACAAACAAAAAAAAAACAGATTAGTAAATCACAGCTTTTGAACATAAGTTCTGAACCATTTTTCCTCATTCATTTCAAGACAAAAACGGGATCCTACAATACATGTATAGGTACAGACACCTACCCATCCATGGAATCTTCCTTGTATTTACTGCTATAATATTGTGACATGTTGTGCTAAACCAGTACTTTTTGCTCTCTACTTCACAGATTTTATTGATATGGTGTGTGGCAGTTCTAGCACCTCTTAAGTGGCCTTCTAATCTTTTTGCACTTAGAATCACACATGAAAATTTAATTACATGCAATTCTTCTATCAAAGTCATCCTAAATTACTACAGTCAATAATACTGTAAATGGAAAAAAACATTACATTTTACAGATAGGTATTCAGGCAATCATTTTTTCCACTGTGATGCTTAATCATTATTTTTAACTCTCATAACTGATGCTGAATAGAAAAGAGACACATGATGTATAACCATGCAGGTAATAAAAATGCAGAGGTTAAAACAGTAGTTTACCATATAAATAAACATCTAACCTTATGACAATCTACTGTCAGAGAAAACACACTTTGCATGTTTCTAGAATTTCATCTGAGAGCTGCATTTTATTACAGTATCCATTTTGCTAAGTTCCTCTCCGATGAACATTGAACAGCATTTATCTTAACTGCAAAACATCCAGAAACCAATGGCTTTGGAATATTTCTTTTCAAATTTAAACTCTTCACCTTAAAGTGATACTTCGACCAAAGCAGCCACAAAGCGAAATACAACAATAAATTTGATAACAAGGTTTTGATAATGACTTCAGTTTCCTGATCAATGCCAACACAAAGGGTTACATGAACATGACTGATAGGGAATAGGTTAAACTAACAAAGATAACTGCATGTGCAGCTTCATACCTGCATATGCATTCTTTCACATTAGTATTTGCTGATGTCACAACATATAGTGATGGCAGGGTTTGTGTTATCACACTGTCACATTTCACTTTCCTGAAACTAAGGACACATGCAAGTATAAGAACGGATGGAGACTATGTTTACAAAAAAGTGAGAGATTAAAATTCTCTGCAGTAGGTAGAAATTAATCTGCATCAATTTGCTACGGACAAATTGTCCTTCAGAAAAGGAAGGACAGAAGGACAGAAAAAGAAGAAAGGAACGGTATTCTTACTGTAAATCTCACAAAGCTGTTCACCAAATCTTCTTTTCTGACAAATATTCTAAACCTGCATTGGCCAAATAGTGGTGCTTGTGGGTTGAGCAATACAGATTGCAATCAGCAGAGAGGAGAGGAGCCTCTCCTACAAGAGCCAAACATCTGCAGAGACAAGGACCAGGAGTAATCTTATTCTATGCAGGAAAATGAGTCAGAGCATGCAAGTGATCACACTAGGTATCTCTAATAACTCTACTTTTTTTTATGTCACGTTAAGAACTTTGGGGCAAAGAGAACATAGATTAAAATCTATTCTACCAGTTATTAAGATTAATACACAGAGTGTGGGAGATTAGCTTGCTTCTCTCACTAATAATAGATTACAGCAATATATTGGATCTAGAATTCCTCCATGGAGTCACACTTCCATGCATTTTCAGAAGTCCAGACAAGGTATTTCATACTGAGTCATGCTAAAAGAAACTGGGCATCTTTATAGCAAAATAAAAGTTACTATATGAGGCAGAGAAAGCCCAACAGAGGAAAAAACAAATTCCTTATTTTGCAAAGACTTCAAGTAACTTATGTACATAGTTTATATGAAAAATTTTCTTTGATGTCTTTCTGTTTAAGAAAATAATCTTGTCATCTTGAATCAGTGAACACTACATAAGAACATGATTTCCACTGACTTCTTCCTGTTAAGAAGGTGCCCATTAATACTCCATATGTAAAATAATAAATTTCTCTGATATTAGTTGAAAGATTGTCATCTGAGATGATACTAACTAACATGCTTTAAAAAACTCCAGTTAGTCACCAGGCATTTTCTATAATATTTTATACTGTAGAGAATACGTTTAAGCATGTAACTCCATAATATCAGTGATAGACTAGGGCATGGCACCCATCTCAAATGCCAGATTCCTTACACTTCCTATATCCTTCAATAATGAATTAATTCTTGCATAATGAGTAGAAGTTTAATTAATTTACTGAAAACAGGCACAATTAACCATTCCTTTAATTAAAAAAATTCATTAGAATCCTCCATTATCTTTGAAACTGTTTGAAGATTAAAATGTTATAACATTACTTTATAAATGTTACCTTAATAAAGTTTAAGAAAAATGGCACAGTATTAAGTTTAAAATGACGGCGAAGTAATTTCATGATTTCTTTTATGAGATGAATACAGTATTTTACCATCCTAAATTTCCCAAAAACATATCTGGAATCTGGAATCCAAGATTATTACAATTAATTAAAAGCATGCACTATTTACCAGTCATAAATTTATGTGGATTCTGTGTTGCTGGTTTTTTTTCTCCAAAGGTTTTCATTTACAAGAAAGGGTACATATACCAAGAAAAAATTAAGCATGTTGACTCTGATGAACATCGCTTCACTTTTAATGAGCATGAACACAAGTCTATGTTACACATCCCTTCATTTTCTTCAGAAACTCAGATTTCATGCTGCCCAGTATGCCTCCTCTCTTTCCCAGATACTTTCATTTCCTTTTATCATGAGAAAGGGGCTTAAAAAAGCAAATGAGGATTCCTATTACATATCCACATAAAAAAATTTGAGGTTAACTAGACACCCTCCACAAGGTCAAAAGGTTTGCTAGTCTACTTACGTTTCAGAAGAGCATGCGACTGTGGTTCTGCTGAAGCTGTATACTTCAGTAGTGTAAATGTAAATAGGTTAAATTACAAGGGTTGCTGCAAAAGTAATGCCTCCTATTTTACTATTTTGGCCCATGATGTTAGGGGTGGATATTGGTGGTACAGTAGTAGAAGTTGAACCTTCCCACCAATATTTCATTACATTTTGTTGCCATGTGGCAGATAGCAGCAGAGCATCTTGATCAGTCCATCTTCGCAAAATAGCAGATTACTACCAGAGAACTGTGTATGGAGCTGAATATTGGCTTCAGTGCAATAGAAACAATGGTGGCAACACTGGAATATGGAACAGGTTGTGCCAGGCATGTCCCACGAATGCTCACACAGGAACAGAAAGAACATCATACGTAAGTCTGTCAGGACCTATTGAACCAATACAAGGCTGAAAGTGACAGTTTCATGGATAGCATCGTTACTGGTAATGAGATGCGGTGTCACCACTACGAGCTGAAGTCAAAACAGCAGTCAAAATGGTGAGATGTGAATTTTTCATTGGGTAAAGTGATGTGCACTGTCTTTTGGGATAGGAAAGGGATGATCCTTGTGGATTTCCTGGAACCCAGACAAACTGTCAACTCTTACTGCTGCATCACCATGCTGACTAAGCAGAAGGCTTGAACTTCCAGAGTCAGGCCATAGAAGACAACCTCTTTCTTGCAATATGATAACACCAGGCCTCGTACTACTGTGAAGACCATGGAGCACATTGCCTATATGTACAATCTGAAACACTAGGTTGGACATTCATTGAAGCATCTATTACTTTTTTTACATTTTCCAGTATAACAGGTGCTTCTGAAATTATAAAGAAAAAACAGCTGTACGGATGTGTAAAATTAACCGCATAACCTCAAGAATTGTGTTGCTCCTGCTCTTGTTTTTTTTTGTTCTCTCAGTTTAAAGCACAACGTCAGGCCCATAAATCTATTCAGAGTATTGTTTCTTTACGAAAAGATCAGTATCTGCATGAGTTCCATAGGTTGCCATGCTATTTTGTGGGATTAATGACAAGAAAAGCCATGCATGTATAATCAGGGTAACGTGGTAGTACATCTCTGCTTCTGCAGGTCATTTATAATTTATGCAATTTGTTCCCTCTTTTTTAATGGCAACATTTTTCATTCAAAGTTGTGCTTTCCTCAGCTGCAAAATGGAGAGTCATTCATTTAATGTATGCAGATAGAAAACAGAAAAGAAGGTCAGACAAATTGCAGCCTTGTATTTTGCAAGAAAAGTATACTTCTAAAGCTTTCTTGAACAAAACGCTCAGAAATATACCTTAAATACTACTTAAATACAGCAAAAAGAGGATTGTGAAAAATATTTATCCTATCATTATGTTGAAATAGCTTAAAAAATAGTGTAATTTATTAAAAAGTATATGATCACTCAATATACTTCCTGCTTATATAACACTAATATTGTCTGAAAGGAGAAAAGCGAAATACAAAAGCTATGTACCAGGTAAACAACATAAAGACCAGAAAAAATGAAAATCAAAAATCTCAAAACACTATGTATTTTAACTTTTAAAACTATTTAAAAAAAAAATATAAGATTCCAATGCTAACTAAAGATTAATAAAATTAAAGTAGGAACAACTCTTTCACATACAAATAAATATTTTCCTCCTTTAACTACTTAAAGCTCCTCTTCCAAGTGATGTGGAAAAGATAAGTTAGTTCAATATTACTTAAAATACAATACATATCAAATTATTTGCTTTGATTTTTATATTTACATCTACCTAAAATACATAGGCTGATTTTATGTTTTACCTGTATGTCGATAAAGAGGATCAGTAAGAGATTTTTTATATTCTTTAATTAATTTTTAAGTGGTATCTGTTTTAAAGACCATCAGAACTGGTCAACTGGTAAAGAAGCTGGATGCCTACTTGTTTTGTTAATATTACAAATATGAGGTGGAAAGGACATCTATTTCCCTAAAGTACTTTTTAAAAGGGTTAGTTTAAAATTTTAAACAGAACCCAGATATTTCCATTTCAGCAAAAAAAAAAAAAAAAAAAAAAAAAAGTCCATTTGGAGATTTATCCATTAATGCAAGCCGGAGAAGAAAAACATCCCCTCTGCCTCACTCTGCCCCCCATACACAGTAAAATAGATTTTCAGTGTTGAAAACCAATTGCATTAATATTTCCATGTAACTTCTTATTCAGTGGAAGTTACTGAAGGTACTACAGTACCTGTTCTCTGACATCGTCTAGAGTCAAGTTCCTCAGTCATCTTTGCACAGAGTATAGTTGCAAATACAGCTTTATCATTAACGTTCAGTGGATCAGCTTTCAGAAGCCCAATGTTTTGGTGATGTTTAGTGACCTTTTGAAAGTAAGGCATATACTTTGCTTCAGTGGAAAAGTGCCTCACTTTTTTGGTATATCTCATTTAATTTTAGTAAGATAAAGAAAAAAGGTTTAAAAAAGGTATTTTAATTGGACAAATGAAGTTCCGCACTCCTATTTTTAGAAGACTGTATGCTTAAATTTATAATCTCTAAGAAAGCGGTATCTGTATACTATAAAAACTGTTAAGCAGCAAAAGTCATTCTATTGCATTTGTGTTAAACACAATAGATTGGGGTGTGTATTAGCATAGCACTATCATCACTAGTCAACAGAACTCTGCTTCTGTCAAAATCTTGTATACCACCCTTTTAAATTTCAGCCGTTACTTTTAATATTCATGGCCTGTGACATTTTTGATAATACTACTTGAGTAGCAGCAAATGCAATAGTAATTTAGCTTCATTTAAAGGTCAAGGTTAAATTTCCGGTCTTAACTGGATGATTCTACACTCGAACTCACCATTTTCCTAGTGAGAAAACACCTTTCACCAATTTCTCACCTTATTTGATTTACTGAAAAAGTGCAGTTCAGCTCAGATAGATAAGTAATCAGATGAATAGAAACAGGAGAGAAATATTAACAATATACCAGAGTTTCTAGGACAGATTAACTCAATATGCACAAGTCTCCAGTGGGCTAGTAATGAAAGACCACAAAGGTCATCTAACAATGCAGTTTGTTAATCACTGAAAATAAACAATGGGTAAGTCAAATTCTACATCTTCCGGCTTCAGAGTTCCTACTGAAAACAAAATCTCAAGAGAGTTGAAGCACTCAATATCACTACACTATAGTGCAATGATGAGTTCCTAAGTATTCCTCCTATTTCATTTTATGAACTGTCTTCATATCAGACTTCAGTGAATTTATCCACTAGAATAAAAGCATCTTTTTCTTCTGCCAATGAGCATGAGTCTAACTCACCAGGAGCATGCTGAAGAATGAGCCTTATGAAACAATTCTCCTTTCAATATAGTATGATATTTCAAGAAAGTACTGTCATGCACAGAATGTCATTTTGTTTTCTTGCATTCTGTTAAAGAAGCTTAATTACATTCTGCTACTTTTCAGGATAGAGCAAAACTGATTATCATTCAAATAGAAAATCTGGCTTTCTATGTTATTCTAGTCATGAATACACTGAGATACTGTTTTTTTTCTACTACCTTATCAGCACATATTTGGATAATTTGGTATGAAATAGCATTGCTTTGTTTTTGTGTTTTGGTTTTTTTTTTCCCCTTTTGAAACAGGCATAATTTTGGGATATAAGGTGGGCTCTGGAGAGAACAGGATACCTGTGCTGAAATGGCTGGATCTGAAGGGATCCCATGTTTTCAATTTTCCAAATTCAAAGTATCAACAGAGTCATTAACATTGCTATCAGGCAGCAAGCAGATAACACATTCTGCTGGCAAAGTGTACTGGACTAGAAGATAAAAGAAAAAAAAGGATAGTAGATTGATGGAGTGAATGTCAGAGTTCATTTTCTTCACCATAGGCAGAACTGATGAACAGTCAGAAGAAGAAATTCGGAAGTCAGGTTTCTAATGGATCCTATGCTATAGGGTCAGCTGAACTCTTAAAAGATTCCCAGATTTCTCTGCCACAATACAAGTAAGCTCTCAGCTACTCCCTCTTCAGAGGGGAAGAGGGCTGAGAGCAAGTGACACATCAACAGGCAGATGTGGACACCTGCAGTGTAGAAGAGAGGAAGTCTGCACTTGCAATTTCTTAGAAGGGTGTGATATCTTTAATTAAATTCATCAAGTAACTGATAGAATGCAACAAAACTATGGAGATTTACCTGATGCAACTGATCGATGTTTGGATCTGCTGATTGAGATCAATGTTTGATTAAATATTCATGATGTTATTTGTAGGTTGTATTGAGCTTCTTAACAGAAAGATCAATTCATTAACTATATTAATGAGGCTACACAATAGTTACAGGATGAATACAGTTCATTTGAGAAGAGATTAAAGCAGGAAAATATTTAAGTTAACCCTTCATAACAGCATTTTTTAAGTATTCTAACTTATTACTTTAGCTTTTTGGGTTTAGTTCTATGCACACACACTAAAATAAACATGTTGTTTTGAAAATAAATCATAACTAGATTGTTGAATTACAAAATAAGATCAAATTCTCTATGAGTAATGTTCCATAAATGACAGTCTTTTCATGAAGCATGTCTCCTTAACCTATTTCATTAGGCCTCTTTGTTCCTTTATCAATAACAAAATACATTCTGTTTCTATGAGGCTTAGCATGATTTTTGCGTTCCTATTCTTTGTGTAGTTTAAGAGGTGCATGTGGGCATTAAATACATTGTTTAAATTCATTGTTCACAAGTACATATAAAATATCAAATCAAATAAATAATTAAAATAATCTTTTTTTTTTAATATGCAATCCCAGATAAAATTTCACCTGTAAGTACGATTACATGAAACTGTAGATTTTCTTCCCCTGCTTTGAAGAAGTGTTTTTATATTTTCTTTTTTGTTTGATTGTTTCTGAACAAACATTGGGTGGGGACTTTGTTCGAGTATTTATTATCTGTTGTAGACTTATTTTTTCAGCACTGATCATTATATAATGTATGTTACATTTTTTTAATATACAGCCCTTAGTAAATGCTTTCTAAAAGTAAAGATCTTTCTCTGAAGACATTATGCCAACATAATCCCATGATTAAAGTTATGTGACATTTTGGTGTAAACACAGCTGGACAAAATATACTTGCAAGAGCTCTCTCCCTTTGAAACAGGCACATTAAGTATCTCAGTATGAAAGATTTCAGTGCAAATTTGTATTATGTACACTAGCATGTCTAAAGATTGAAAAATATATGTATATCTTGTTTTTTGGCAGTATTTTAAGGAGGAAGCAAGATTGATAGTGTCAGTTATTGTGTTGACCTGTTTTTGTCACTTTTATTTTCAAACTAAAGACTATACCTTAGATCATCCTTGCTTGTTTTGTCTTCAGAAACCATGCATTTATGTACACAAAGGACTTATCTACTCATTATCTCAGGAAATTAGTCAATTGCGTGGCTAACATTTTGTTTGGGTGAGTCAGACATTTATTTCGTTTGCTGTTGATTTGCTAATTACGACCAAATCAAGGAACTATCTGTACAAATAACATTGGGGTTATTTTATTTTATTTTGGGGGGTTTAAAATGCACCATAACCTAAATTTCTCTAAATATTTACTACTTATACTAAAATCTCCCAGTTGTTTACTGGGAGATTGGTGTAAGTGTTACTACTTTTTTTGCTTTGTAGCTAGCTCTTTTCCTTCTCCTCTCCTCCCCCGACAAAATGCCATGACTACAAATCAATACATTTTGGATTCATTCTGCCATGAAATCTCAGCAAATGACAGTTTAGCATGTTGCATAAGCTTTACTGACAGGTTTCCTGGGCTGCAACGTGGGTTTAATATGAGACAATGCTGATTCTGTTTTGTAGTGTCACTGACTAATGATTTGGGCCCCAGCCAAAAATCCAAATGTGCAACTGGTAAGGTTCTTTTCAGTGGCTAGCTCTGCTAACAGATAGACTTACTTTATATATGTAAAATTAATATAGAGAAATATGTTAATTCAATAGATTTTCTAACATGATCTAACAATGTGGCCAGAGCTTTCTAACAGACCATGAAATTTGATGTAATTTGCCTTTCCCAACTTCATTCCAAGATCTGTAATTTCAGAAAAAGTCTCATTTTGTTTTAGTAATTGCATCATCAGAACATTTGCCTTTGTCCCATTTAATGAGTTAGCAAATGCAATTTTCATTCGAAGATCTATAAACATCCAGTGCTAGCAAAACGCAAATATCCATCAACTGGTCATCTCTATTTGATATTTCATTTGGCAGATAGTTCTCTCATTTTCTATTATTTTCCATTAAAAAAAAATACATTAAAAATGATCGGGCATCCTGCAACACATCCTGATAGACCTTTAGAAATATTTGACACTGACACTTTTATAGTTAAAAAATCATAGTAATGAATAAGATCTATGAATGCATTAATTCCTTCCAGAGCTCAGGCAATTATTCAAAGAGAACACAAGTATCAAAAAATGAGGAATCTAACGCTTAAAATTGCAGATTATTTATTGTATATTTTACCCTAAAATGATAGACCTATTCATATCTAAATACTTATATCATTGCTCACATTTAAGCATATAACAGTCTAGAGGCTTTCAGGGTACTAGTCACAGTGCCTGAAATCAAATATCAGTTTGTGCCTTTGCAAAAGGCAAAGCTCTCCCAGCCTAGCTTCTGAGATAATCAGTGTTGCTAACAGACAACTTGCACCTTCCTATCTGCTTACAACGATACAGATCTGCCTGAAGGATCCAAGATTCACTATTTCCATTACTTGTGAAAACCAGAGGTACATCTCCTTTCCATCTTTCAAGAATGCTCATCTTTATTATTTGTAAGAGTTACCTTTACACTACTTTTATAAAGCTGCGGTTCTCTTGTCAATCACTGCATTTTAGAATTCAAAGACAGCTGGTAAAATTCAGTTACTTGTTTAGATTTTGGACATCTTTGCATTTTTCTAGCTTTCCTAAGTGTGGTAGTTTAGAAATATATGTACTTTAAACTGCCAATTTTTAATGTTTTATAATAAGCCACAGACAGAAGTTACTATTTAGATTATTACTTAAATATTCTGTCTTAAAATTGACAATAATTTCATTCTAATGAATCTTGAAATCAACACTAAGGTTGCAACATCTCCAAGAGCAAGTCTTTCATCATTTTGCTATTATCCTTAGTCTTTCACTCATTATGTGAACCTCAGGTATCTTTTCTCCGACACGTCTTTGCTATAGTCTAGGGAGGTACTAGACATTGAAATGACACAAAATAAATCAATATGTATTTCTGATTTTTTATTAGACAGTCATTACAGAATGTTGTATCAAGTTGATAAAACGTATGGAAGAATGCAAATCATTATTTAGTTTCCTAATGGGAGAGAGAGCATAATAAGCCACTCTATTCTCTAACTGAAAGAGAAATATGTGAAATAAAAATTGTACTCTTTTCTTCCTAAACTCTACATTAAGAATGAATCTTAAGTTCAGTAGGGGAAAAAATCTCATATTAATTGACCTATATTACATTTTTATAGTTGGAGCCCCAACCCACTGCTTCCCCTAGCATGAAGGCAATTTATTTAAGGTAATTCATTATCTTCCCCATCCAAACTAAATCCCTGTTTTGTTTAAAAAGAAGTCAAAGACTTATAAGGCCATTTTAACATACGAACAATATATCTAATAATACACAGGGCATTATTCTTAGCAAGGTTTAGTCCTGATCCTACAAACATTAAAACCTGTGAATCTTCATTTATTTCATTAAAACTGCTCACATAAATTAACAGAAACATTTTTGTGTTTATATTGTTTCAATTCCACCTTCATATATGTGACCTGCTCCGTGTCAACCACCTAATTCTGATCTTACTTTATGAGGAAAATTGGAAAGACTAGCATCTCCCTCTTCCATAATATCTGAATCCATTTTGGAATGACGGTGCAAGAGATTTATGCCAATACATGACAAACACGAAAATGTCTAATGTAAAAGCATTTTCATTTCTGTCAATTTAGCATGTATCCTAAGTGGAACAGAGTGAAAATTAAACATAAAAAAAAATAAAAATCATCAATATATTTTAAGACAGGCATACTGTGAAGCTGTCAAACAAATTATGTTAATTACACACCATCTCTAATTTTTTAGAGCAGAGATTTTTCGTACGTCTTATATATACACTTTGCCCAGTTACATCAAAGGGTAATCACAGAGCAAAACAAAAAAAAATATTTCAGGCAAGAGTAAAATTGGGATATGGTGTGAAACGTAACTGTATTTCTATTAATGTCAGTGAAGCACTGAAGTTAGAGTGCTGAACTGGCTTTAAATTTGCTCTCTTTCTTCTCTTCTGCAACCTTTTCTCCTCCTTACCCTCCTGTCACCACATGTTACAGAACTGTGGCCCTGAGTCACCCAAACTGCACTTCAGTGTGCATGCAAAATAACCACATTTTGCTCAGCCTTTCATAGTTTTAGATAGGTTCAATTTAAGGAATAGTGAATCCCCCAAATATCCAAAAAGGAAATCAGTATGTATTTCCGGCTCATTCCATACGTAATTACCAAAAAATTGTTGAAGCCAAGCAAAAAAGATACACAAAAATAAAGACAGGAATGCAAATAATTACTGAAGTTCCTGGAAAGAAGGAAAATAAGTGCAGAGTAGTAAAGCATACATCCACAGAGGGCATGCTGCATGCTCCCACACCAACGAAAGCAAGGACGTGGCTGCAGCCCACTCAGCCAACCTCATTCCTCCTCTGCATCAACAGCAGAAGCATAGTGAGCACAGGGTCTGGCAGGCTTTACAAATAATTATCTATTTTGGGTGGCTCTATTCCTGGCATTATGCGTAACAGCAGCCAGGATAAGCTTAGTGCACGTGGGATAGTGTAAAAGCTAAGCATATCCTTATATACTGTATATAATAAATTTTACTTTCAAGAAGATCAACCCTGAAACATCTGTTAGTAGCTTACTAACACACACATACTCTGGTGCTCATTACTGCAACAATAAAAAATACTGTATCAAGAGTGACTAAACGATGCACGCAAATACATGTTTGTCTCTGTAACTAAAATCACAAAGCTAAAAAACACAAGTTATTTTGTATCCCTCTGCATCCTGGCAGATTAAAAGTGCGCCTGAAATTTGCTTGAAATTGCATTAGCACAGCAGACTTCACAACAGAAGGGCCTTTTTAGCATGGTGGGCCACGTCTCCAAGTACTGAATGTCAGTACAGAACTGCTATGTCAATAGAGCTATACTGATTTATACCAACTGAGGATTTGACTCAGCAGGTACAGAATTAGCTAACCTGCTCCCTGTTGCTGTTGAACTAAGACAATAATTCTTGGCTCATTTCAACTAACACTTTTCTTAGTATGACTCTGTAAGTCCTCTTAAAATGGATTTTGCTTTGATTCTGCTATGGTAAATTTCATTTGACCTATAAAAAAGTATATTGGCCTCAGACTAAACCTTCTTGTTCCTAATAGGAAACATCAACCGGATCACTCAACATTTGCTTTGGTGTACATAATCCTATTGTTCAGTTGACTAGAGGGGTAATAGATTTTTTTTTATGTTTCCTTCCCCTAGTATCTAGCTGTTATGGTAGCTCACAAGGAAACAGCTCATTTGGAAAATAAGTAGAGCAGAACAATTTCAGAAAATTCTGCTTTCCTTTAGCTACATCTTTCTCCAACATAGGAATGTCTACAATATCAAATTCATGTTTATCCCAAGTCTTAAAACAAACAAAAAGCAAGAATATTATATACATATACTCACACATATACTGTGATAAAGTCTATAAGAAAACTAAAGAATTCATACAATTACATTCAGAATTTTGGAAGGACCCCTTGGCAATCTTTCTCACTTATCTATTTCCTCAGGTCTTACTTTTCTAGTTGATTAAAGGATCTTTTGGGGTGAGTATGATTTCTTTTAGCTTTAATGTAACATAAACTCACCATATAGTATGTCTTTCCTACAGAAAATTTTGGAATCCTCCTCTAAGAGTATAGCCAAGTCCACAGAGCACATCTACAAGTCTACAGTATGTCTAAGTTTTGATGTGAAGAGTGAAGGAGAGAAATTCAAGTTTTGTCCAACATGTCATGGTTGCAAGACTCCAGGCTCTCTTTTTGTCCTTATAGGAAATCAAGCCTGTGCTATCTGCAGACCACACTTGGTATCCACTCAGCATGAGAGGATACAACAGAGTGCTAGCTGTTCGCTGGCGCTGCATCCTTATACAGAGTTACACCATTTTTCCACTCAAAGTGCACCCAGAGTATGCTCTGTTGAATGCTGCAAGGCTCCAATGTGAAATGGCAAGCAAATCTGCACACCTCAGTGAACCACAGCACTAATGTAGACACACTTTTCATACACCAGGGAATAGATTAAAATCCATTATTTTATGATGTTAAAGAGCATAGAAAAAAGTTTATTAGATAGTAAGAATAAGATAACATATATATATTTTTAACTCTTAGCTATGCATGTTCAAGTACAAGGTACAGAAGACTGTATGTGTAGAAGCACGTTGTAAATAACTTCCCACTGCTCCATGTTTGCTAGTTAACCAGCTATTATGCCTACTGCAGTAGGTTGATAAATGTCAAGTTCATTAAGGCTAGAGTTTTAACTTTGACCACAGTTGAGACTTCTTAAAATGCTCAGTAACATCCCTTCCTGACAGAACAGAAACTTAGATTATAGAAACAATCCTTACTACTACACTATATGTCCCTGCTTCATATATTTATGAATGAACAATATCTTTGTCAGTAGTTCCGTTTCACTCTCCACTCCAGAGGGAAAATATTCTACAGATGATCACAAAAGGTAGCAAGCAATGTCACCTTTACCCTGGGAGGGCTTCCAAAAGGAAAGTCAAGGTTTTGCTCAATTACTCCTTCATCTCAATCATTCAGAGAACATCAACATGAAAAGAGATGGACAGAGATTTTTTAACTACTAATCTTTTCTGCTTGCTGTCTGCCATGAGGTGGCAGAATACATAAATGAGAGCAAATCAGGTGGCTAGTACACCTTCCTGTTTGGTATTTGCATATAGATATCTGCTATATTAGACAACAAACAAGCATAGAAATGCATACTTTTCTTTTGAACAGTGTATATTAATTTAAATTACTTATCAGTACACTTGATACTACTATATACACTGAAATACATATAATGTAAATTATAATAGGGTCTTCATAATGAGTTCTCACTTGCAACAGTGGCTTCTTGAATCTTTGATGAGAAGTGGAGAGAAAAACTTTGTGTGCAAGAACAGCCTGACACTATTCTATTATTAACTGATTCTTTTTATATTTCTATCAACTCAAAACTGGCAGAACAATGAAATTATACAGCACCTATGCTGGAAAACAGTGTCAAACTTCAGTGCCATAATTGGCACCATGCTGTTTTTTAATTTAATTATATTATTTGACATCATACACTCTGTTTTAGCAAGCTTTTTCATATTTCAAGTATATTTACAACCATTTTCTGGAGGATACACAACAGATTACAAAATATGCATAACATTCCAAGCACAGGAAATCTAGTTCTCCCTATTTGCATTCTGAACAGACAGTAAGATACTGACCCACTCACAAACTCTGAAAGAATTTTAAAAGTAAATGTTTCCCCACTTGCTCCTATTTCATTTACAGCAAGGCGTTTGGGTCACATTTTTGGTGTATATTCTCATCAAGATGTACACTACAGGACTTAAAAATAAACTGTTCCTTTAAATCTTCTATCTCTCATTATATCCTATAATAGCAAAGGTTCATAGACAAATATACATAACTATATTTCCAGTGAACTACTTTACCTCCACAAAATGATTTTATATTCAGACAACTTTCAAAGCACTAATTCCCTTTGTACCAAAGCAGACTTCAAGCTAAACCTGTTCAGCATTTAAGCTTTAAAAAGTGCAGTGTGAACACCTGCTTTAAGTTGATAGCCATCTGTTTTCTTGAGAAACCAAAACCTTAATAACATGGAATTAACAGATGGAAAGTGAGAACTGGACTCTGAGCAGGCTACCCTATGCTTAAGAGTTATCATAAAAAGTTATATGTTTAATGAATCTTTCACATCCTCCATTATTCTGCGCCCATCTATCTGGACTAATATCCCATCAGTGTTCAATTGCTTCTAATGGGATTTGCTATTTAAAGGCAATCAAAGATCTTTAAGGAATTGGCCCATATTAAGTAGATACTGAGCTACTGATAATGCCACTTGAAGTATGCAATTCCAGTTAAGTTCATTGGACAAACTCTAAAACTGATTACATAAAGATGTGAGCAAAATCTCACAAAACGTAGGAAAAGGAAAAAAATATATTTTCATTAATGTTAAGAGTCTTAAACATCTATATGCTACGTCTGTATTTCACAGAATCATTAAGGTTGGAAAAGATCACTAAGATTACCTAGTTCTACTGCCAACTCATCACCACCATGCCCACTAACCATGTTCCTAATTGCCACATCTACATGTTTCTTAGTACCTCTATGGATGGTGACACCACCATCTCCCTAGGCAGTCTGTTCTGCTCACCACTCATCTGTAAACTTACTGAGGGTGCACTCAATCCCCTTGTCCAGATCATCAATAACAATATCAAACAGGACGGGACTCTTTACCAGCCCCTGGGGAACACCACTCATGACAGGCCACCAGTTGGATTGAATTCCATTCACCACCATTTTCTGGGCCTGGCCATCCAGCCGGTTTTTCACCCAGTGAAGATTATAACTTCCAGAAGTAACAAATTCATCATCGAGAAAAGAAAAAATATTATTGTAATAAACTGAGATTCTACAAAATGTTTCACAATGTTCTTCTATATTTATCACTGTTTCCATGGCACAAAGCCTTCAGTACTGGAAGAGTCTTAATTTTCAGGACCTGAGTTGTGTGCTGGGCACACAAGAAGCCAAAAACAGGAGTAGCCTATACAAAGTGTCAATCTAAGAAGTGTAAGTCAGAACTACAGACTACATGGGATCTCTTCCCATCAGATAGACTGGGACCATATTCTTGTGTTTGTACTGCTTAAATTAAAACGATGGATTCAGATTTTCATGTTCCCACAGTGCAAAATGGAGGGATTTCAGAAAAACTGCTTTTAAGTACGGGATTTTAGCAAAGCCTTTCCTGGGCAGTGAGGCAAATATGAAATAAACTACAGCACATGGTAGAACAGGTAAAAATCATGGAAAACTTGAATACTACCCTTAAATTCTCTCATAGTGATCATTAGAGAGATGAAAGCTTCCATAGAAAAAAAAAATAAAAATTTTGAATAAATTTTTAAAACATTTTCTATCAGAAGAGATAAACTTTCTCTATTAAAATAGGTGATCTTGTAATAAAAAACATTCTGGATTATTGAACTGAAACAAAATATTTTGTTTCTAAAATACCGTTAGCCTCCAGGACAAAGTCTTAGTTCGGGTACTGAACTCCCTACTGTTGTCATTCAGGTTCTATCATCCAGCTAAATCGGAATTCTGTGTGTTACACATCAAAGTAACAATAAGCAGCCTATAGCTCTGGAACACAGAAATGAATAAGAACATGAGGCATCTAAACACATACTCCCAAACACATTTTAAGCAATTTTTTTTTTCAATTTAAAATACCTCATGCAAAATAATCATCCTTACCCCACCAGTATTTCACTTAAGAAAAAATTAGATAATTAGCACTCTCTAAACATGTACAGCTCTAAAATGTACAGCTTTTCAGTGGCTTTTGACTGGCAAATATATTTCTAAATTATCAATTTCATTTTGTTAAACTTACATGCCATTTTAATTCACATGCCAGCTGAATTTCACTGTGTAGTAATCTTTTGGACTTGCGGTCTACATTTAGCCATTAACACCATTTAACAGTTGTTAAATAGTATAATCACTCCTTGGTATCATGATGTGGATTCAATTCCAGTGATAATTGCTTTCAGTGTGCTGCTCATAAACCCATTCCATACTATATTCTCTATGCTCTAGTTGGAGAGTAGCTAAAGAGTAGCTAATGGACTGTATTGTACCTCAGTAGAGATATTGAATTTAACGAAAAAGACTACATCCTTAGGAGAGTTATGAACTGAATATTGATGTGCTCCAATTTTGAAACATCAGAATTACAAGGCCAGTTTAGAGTGACTAGTAGAGTAGGAGCTACGTTTCAAGCCAGCATCCATAGGCAGGTGGGTACACCTTCATGCTTTGAACCTTCAATTAAGTGCTTGACAGAGATTAACAGTTCAAACAACAAATATACCTAATCTTGCATTATTGTTTTCCATTATTTGAAAGTTTGTCAACACAAGCAAGTAGCTATACTTACTGTTGAGTTGACTGATGGCAGAGTCTCCAGGTGAGTCTGTCCCACAACAACTGGTACCTGCACTAGCACTGCAACAGCCAAACTACCCCAGGGTAAGAGTAGGACTCATGCTGGACTACTGCTGTTCTCTAACTTGACTAGTATGTAGGATGTAACAGCTCTTTATTAAAGCTCTTGGAGTTTGTTCTGTTCATTTTTGGGGTGGGAACAAATCATTTCCTCATCCTTCATGGTCTGTGAGGGAAATTACTGCAGCCATTGCACTTCCCACTTCTGCCATCAAGGATTTTTGATGCAGCAGGATAGAAAAGATGCAGTCTATGCTTGTAAGATTGAATGAAGCACTGACAATTTCTTGAAATGTAGATACTCCTGCCCAGTTATGCTCACCCCTCGCCCTCTCCACACATTATGACATTTTCTCTAAAAGGCAATATTGGCTCCTAAGGTTATTTTCTTCTATAGAATCTCACCCTCAAGTGACTGGACTAGAACTGAGAATTTAAAGCGAGTGGTCACATCAATTTTTATGGCATATGTTCTCCTAAAATTTCAGAGTGATTAATCCTTTAAGTAAGTGTATGTAGCTATGATTACACACAGTAACATTTGGATGTTTAAGCATACAGTGCTCACATTTTTACAATTCCTGTCAATTTTCTGATCCTTATGTAAAAATCATATGGAATCCTTGCAGAATGAACTATTAAAAACACACCCGTTGGTGAAATTTTGATGAATTTTCCTTTTGTAAACAGAAAAAAACATTGGAAAGTTGATTATATTCCTAAAAATATCCATACTAAGAAATACATCAACATACTTTCTAAAAGTGATTTAATTAAAAATAGAAAACCTGCCAATATCTCCAAGCATAACTTTGCCAAACTGAAAGCACATACACAATCAAGAATGAAAAATGGAAAAGAAACTTATTTCCATATATAAGGCATTCAAATAATTTCTCAATTACTATAAAGAAAAGGACAATTCCTACTTTCCCTGGCCATGTTTTTATTTTTGACAATAAATAGAGCATTCAAACTTGAAGGATGAGGTCTTGAACTGAACAATAACTGAAGGACTTTCACCCCATTCATTGCATATCAGTTGGACTAGACGACCTTTAAAGGTCCCTTCAAACTCAATTTTATGATTCTAAGTAAAGATTCCTGCAAAAGTAAGGACTAACTACCAAAACAATTCTCAAATTTATTGGAAAAATGCTGAATGAAAATGACTGCCATTGCTTAGTTATTGCTGCTGCTAAGTTTATTTCCGTCTCTGTACTCTTCTATTACTTTAAACAAGACAAATGTTACTGGACTAGGACAAGAAAGAGATCAGACCTCACAGAGGAAAGTAATATCATAATAATTTATTTGAATTTTAATCTACTTTAGGAAGATTAAAAAAATACTTCACAAACCTCACCAGAAGCAAAACTAAACATTTAATCTGAAGAAATGGTAAGAAAGTAGCCTTTGTCAGAAGCAGAGCATGCTGCCTAATTTCTAGTAGATAATTATCTTTTGCACTAATGGAATTCAAAGAAAATATGTAAAACCAGAAAAAGTGCAATTGCTGTGAAGAAAAATACACTCATATACATTGTGCAGTATCAATAATCCTAAATTCAAACAACATCAGAAATGCATCACTCTGCACATAGAAAATTGTATTTTTTCTCTCCTTATAAAGCAAGACATGATTATCAACTCAATAGAAGTCCTGTAATTACAGTAACATGGTATAACAAAATGTAGGAAGAAACAGCAAGAATGAGATTTGCCTGGAATTTCTCATCAGTTCCATTTTTTTCACTTAAAAACTAAGCTTTCTATAAAACTAAAAAGCTGTTTTCAATATCTGTACATTTGTATTTCAGACAATACACTTATTATTATCAAATATATAAAACTTTAAGAGAAAATTCATTTCTCATTGTGAGGACAACAAACCAACTTCTTGTGGACTGGTGACTATTTTGAGCACCATTATCCAGCATTTGTAAATAAATGCATTTATATATGTACCTTGCATTCTTATTTTATTTTTTAAAAAAAAGAACAGAAAAGTAAGAAAGAAAAGCACTTTCCGAGGGCTAGGATCTAAAATTTTCATTATGCATGTATGCTATTAGAATTATGATCACCTGTAAATATCTGCTAAATAGCTACATTTACCAGACCAATAAAATGAGGTATGATCATAAATAAATGTCTAGCCTCATATTAAACACATATCACTCAGTATCTATATATCGATGTTAGATAATTTACAGCTCTGGATAACTGCAAACCAGGATTCCAATTTACCAATAACAACAGAGTAATGCATTTTAAATTTCTGGTGCATTTTACATTTCTGATATAGTCAAACTACCTATTGTTTTAGCTTCAATTCTGGCAATTATAATAACTGAAAAAAAAATACATCTTTTTTACTGCTTCATATTGCACAGAGACTTCATTACTTTTTAAATTGGCATGTCAATATTTACTTAAAACAAGTTTACAGTTGTCAAGAGAGTCCTTGAAGAAGCGTCCAGAACTCAGAAAATGGAAACCTTATTGCTCACTGAATCACTCGTTAGTGATTTCCTGGATTCCTGCAGAAATTCCAGATTCATTAGGAGAGCCCAGCAATGAGATGGGATGCTACGATAAGATAATGGTCTCTTACTCACAGAAATTCTGAAGGGAAACAGAAGCAGTGTTTGAAAGAGAAAATGGTTTCTAATTATCTTGACAGTTTTTTTTTTTCACTAAGGGTTTGCTGCCCATTATCTGAAAGCAAATATAAAGAAACAATACATAATATAACAATATCACCTTCCAGTTTTATGTATCATTAAAATGGAAGAAAGCATAGTATTTCTGCCTTATGGAATTCCTTGTATCATCACAGTGTTGTTTAGCAAGATTATTGGCATGTGCAATGTTTAAAAGAATGTTACATAACTGACTGATGAGCTGAAATCCTCTTTCCCATTAACAGTGAGAACCACCCAACCTTCTTTGTGTCCCTAAAGATCTTTCTCTGAGGTCCTATCCACAGACTTGTCCACT
Source organism: Numida meleagris (assembly GCF_002078875.1). NCBI lineage: Eukaryota > Metazoa > Chordata > Aves > Galliformes > Numididae > Numida > Numida meleagris. The sequence continues at coordinate 95,731,325 of NC_034409.1, forward strand.
CAACCTGGTATGAGAGTGACTGGACACTACCACCTTTCCGCACAAAACAATTGTCAGCAAAGCTTCTGCATTCTTTGTAAACTTGGCTGTCAGGTGTCCAGAAATCTAGCCATTGTAGAACTGCTAACATTTCTGCATTCACATACTGAACTAACTGTGTCTCAGATGTGCTTGAACCACAGCATATGCCATGGAGGGTCAATCTGCGTACATGTAGCATGTCCTGCTGGTGAAGTGTTGGACCTGCAACTTTTGCTATTGCTAGAGTCTGTGCATGCATTTGATAGCACATGCAGTGCCAGTTCGAAATGTAGACAGAAGAACTCCAATACTCTCACGTGAAATGTGACCGAGTGTAAAGCTACACAGCACTGCTGGTCTGCCAGCTGTAAAAGAGTATTTTTATATTCTTATATTTATATTTTTGTAAAAGAAATTAATAAATACTTTAAGTGCCATTGTGTATACCACTGGAATGGCACTTTGGTACTGCTGATTAAGGCTTCTCCATACCATGTTGAAGAAATTAGACTTTGTATAGGTTGTTAGAAGACTTAAAGCCTTTCCATATCCCAGAAAGACTGAACCTGCAACACAGCTTCTCCATTTCTGCTTTATTTTCGTTCTTCTGACCATGACTTATGAGCTACTGGTGTACATAGTCATAGTTCCAAGACCCTGGGTCTCTACCATGTCAGCCTGAACATAATACATGCAAAAATCTCATAGCCACTGTTATTCATACAGAACTTGCAGCTTGGTACTCATGCAGCCATATGAAACAATTTTCAAATTCATGCGGAATGACTATGGCAGGAAGTCATCTAGTCCACCCTCCTGCTGAGACCAAGCGTGCAGTCACCTACAGTAGGCTGCTCAAGACTGTGTCCACTTGTAAGTATGAAACCTAGCAAAGCACATTCTCTCAGCACCTCCCTGATCACCTGTGTCAGCAAGTTATCGCCAATGCACCCCAGAAACCTCCTGTATGGCTTAGAATCACCAGGTCATAGAATCATTTTGGTTGGAAAAGACCTCTAAGATCCTCTAGCCCAACTGTCCACCACTCACCAACATTGCCCACTAAACCACATCTACACCCTTCTTAAACACCTCCAGGGATGCTGACTCCACTACCTTCCTGGACAGCCTGTTCCAGTTCCTGATCACTCTTTCGGAGAACAAATGCTTCCTAATAACCAACCTGAACCTTCTCTGCTGAACTTGAGGCCATTCCCTCACGTCCTATCAGGCTTGTGCCTTGCTGTGCTGCCTTGATAATGCTGCTGGCCTGCAGAACCTGTTCACTCCTCCTCGAGCTTTCCCCGTCACTGGCAGGATTAAGGAGGCACCATCTGGATTCTGCTGCCTTGGTCTTCTCCCCAGGAGCCATGCACCAGGCACACTCAATATGTTCTTGGGTCCCATGGCCACAGTGCTAGTGTTCACATGGGAGGACAGTGGGGGAAACTGACAGGGCTGCCCAGGCAAATATGGGCCGTTCTTCAACAGCCATACAGCTTCTGACAATTAATGCATGCATGGTAAGCAAAGAGGTTTATGATTACTTCAAAATATTATCTCTGGAGTCTGCAGCACTACTTTCAAAGGGAAGATGAACTGAAACAGAAAAATCCCATTTATGCACCAGTGACTGCAACTGCAAAAGAGACTTATCTGCCCCAATCGTCTGTTTTTCAAACAGTTTAATGAAGGAAACTTGGATAAGGGATATTTACTTGTTCCACTGTTGAACACTTGTCTGAAAAACTGTCATGGTATCAGTAGCTCAAACTACCTGCTTTAACAGCCAAACCACAGCAAAGAAAATTCTGGAAAGGTAAGACTTAGGTAATAACCAGATCCCCTTTCTGATTCTTCCAACCTCTCCACTTTACTACAACTCCTCATTTTAAGATATGTTATCTTTCTTCTCCATTATATGATTCTATCATGGCTTAAATTATCTTTCTTGGAATGCACAGTTTAGATCAAATAAGATTTTCCAAATGTATTGCCATTTTTTGTGCATTTCAAACAGCATTTTTGCACAACTTATATAACAGCTCACTGACACTCCCTTTCGAAACTCAGTAAACACCAAAGGAAAGCAACAGAAAATACATGAGTATGAACATCCTTATACATTTTAAAACAAGTTAAGGATTTCTTTCCTTTTGTCTTCAACTTATCTGTCATATTATTAATTTATATTCTCTTTTTCATCAACCAAAAAAAAAGGCCTATTGCCCTTTTAAATTAAATTAAATGGAGTTACAGTTGTGGTGTAAGCAGAATAACTGACCAGCACTGTGAAACAGTCTTTACAGTGCTGCAATGCAGCTGACATTTTATAACGCCTTGTTTATGAGACTGCTGATTGAAAACTATATGACTTGAACACTCTTTCTATTTGTATTATATTAGAGATTACTGTTGATTTAGTGTGGATGAACTATGTTTTAGGTGTATTAAATTCACATTTTTCTTCTTTTTCAGCTACAGTCTTCTGATTACACTACACAGATGCACTATTATGTATCAACTGTTGGATCCCAGCCCCCAAAACATCACATGATTTTTAAAGGTTTTCCATCAAGCTGAGAGTGAAAGACAGGCACAGGCAAAATGAAGCAGAACTACTTGTCAGACACTGACAGTGCAGAGAAACACAGACAGATAGATAACAGATAGCAGGGTACTAAGTACCCTACAATTTATTGAAGCAAATAGAGGAGAGTTGAGTGGCAAATTACCCACACTGTTCAAAAACCAGCAGGCTACCCTGTTTGCCAGCCATCCAAATTGTTTCTGAACTATTTGGCACATTTCTACTTTGTTGAACTATTTCTTATAGAATGACTTTGAGTTTTGATCATTCCCTGTTGTGCAAGATCTTTACCAACACAAGCAAAACTTCTGAGAATGATGGTAAGAACAACTGAATATATAGAAATCATTAGTTGATTGGGCAATCATTTAAAGTAGTAGGAAATCAGATGGACACCAAATGTTTTAAAGGGAATTTAAAATGTATTAAGTACCAAATTAGAAACAGATGAACACAATTTATCCCTAACAAAGCTGAAAAGAAATTTTAAAGAACAAAGTGTAAGAAATCTGTCAAGAAAATATGAAAAACAAATACTTGTTTTGAAAACTGAAAAAGATAAGTGTGAAGCAAATCAACAAAGATCCACAGAAGAAAAAAAAATTTTTTTCTTTTTTAAGTGTTGTCTTTTTTCCTCTCGCAAGCATAAAAGGTCAATTCTTTAAAGCCAGCAAGGACACTGTTGTTCACAGAGTCAGGAATGCAGGAAGAGGAATTCAATAGCAATTTTAGACCTGCTGATAATTCTCAGCACTAATCTGATATGCAGTTTTGTTCTGAGAATTGAAAGCAGACTAACATACTTTATGATTGATTCCTTTCTTTGCCTAATATTATGTGCATACATACATCTACATATGCATACACGTTATATGTTCTGTATGTGTATATATTCTAGTTCATTAAGCCTCTCCACAACAAAGAAAGCTATGGAGTCTTACCAACTGCCGAGACGGGAAAATGGCAGTGACTGTAGCACACTGTGAGAGATCAAGGGGTTTAACAAAGACAGGAAAACGCAACAGCAACAGAGAACCACAGTTACCCCCCACCTGGGCTGTGCAATTATCGCATTCGGTTGTGATGCTGGGACTGGATTTCTAGCTGTTATCAATAAAAACAACATGGATCAAGCAGTCCAGGGCACTGCAAGAGGAGAAGAAACTCTGGGCACTGGTTTGAGGTGGCACTGGGGGATCTGTCTTAAAATACACCTGCAGAGCCGCTCAGTACTTGCAATGGCAGTGTACCTGGAGTCCGCGTCTTGATAGAGCAACAAAACAAAAAAAAAACCCTACAGTGGAGCTTAATTTAGAATGAGATAATGCACAAAAAATAATGGCTTTCAAAAAGAGAAAAGGCTATGCAAAAGATTAAATATTCAGACAAAGAACAGAGTGCATTTATGGACACAATAGTATAGACTCAATGGAAATGCATTCCAACTTTCCGAAGAAGTTTATAAAGACAGTAAAAGATGCTCTCTCCAGAAAGCACATGAGAAAACTTTCAGAAGAAAGCATATTTTGCAGATGAAGTTGTGTCTAAATCAAGTTATGGAGGAATACAACTGTTGACAGCTTCAATTTAAACACTAGGCTGGATTTGGGAGAAACACCTTGGAAAAGACATAAAAATTAATAAAAAATCATTTTTCTTTCATATCAGGAACATAACCTTGCTAGAGTCTGGAGGATGAACAGATCATGGCATTTAAAATAGAGTAGTCAGAGATGGAACAGTAAAAACCTAAGTAAGTTTCTCATATTTGGATTTATCAAGCAGAACACCCCCATGCTGACATTTTTTTTCTCCAGAGAATGTGTTGAAGAAAATTAAAACATCAGTATAAATACTTATAGAACAAACTAAGAAGTTGGACAGTGACTAATCATCACTATTTACTTAAGCTTTAAAAGAACTCAGCAATAAAATAGCTGTATTATTAATTCTGTTTGTAACCTCTTGCTTTAACTGTCTGGATGGCAAATATGTTAGAATTTCTAATGGTTTCAGAGAAGATCCAGGAATGAGTTTCATGTCTGCCCTAGATAAACTAACTCAGATTAATATAATAATGAAGAGTTTACAAATATTCTGCAGTCATACTTTCACACTCTATTTCTCTGAAGGACTCAGTAAGAAAAGGGATAAAGGAAAGTAAATTATATATTCCGCTTCAATTCCCAAAAGACATGAAATAATGCTGATACTTGCTGATACTCATTAAGAAACAAAGTAGTTATACACTCATAAAATAAACCATATCTGGTCAGCGTAGATGTAGTACTACTACTCCGTGTCTGTCACAAGCTGGTTCTGTGCCAGAAAGATCATAGTCTTTCATTATTACTTTCAACTCTTATTTGGCAATTTAAATTAAAAAAGTCTTACTGTTTATCATAAAAATGTATAGAATTTCTGTAGATCTCTACGTATTTCTTTTTAATTAAATGTATGCCTTTCCTTAACGCTTGAACTCAAACAGCAGCCCCAGTTATCAGCCCACTGATGTTCCAGAATTCAAACTCACACCTATGCACCAGCATAAGCTGTACCCACCAAGGAGATCATGACTGGGGAATAATATGTAATGAATCGAAGAAAATTAGAAACTAATCAACTGAATAAAAGCAAGTTGCTGAATAAGAAGGACCAAATGGCTATTATAGACAACACATGCCAAACACATGAAACCTAGCAGCGATGAAACTATCTAGTTAAAAATATGGTATTGTGACAAATTAGGGAAATTACTTGCCCAGATGAAAGCAGCCTGATAAACCAGACAATGATCATGCCATGCATCTGAAGACATGGTGGTTGTCTGACAAAGAGTTTCATGGGAAGAGGTTTCCTGGGAGGACCAAGGACAGACTATGAGAGTGTGGTAGCAGGAGGAGACCTGCTGGCTAAAGGAGTATGTTAACAGCCAGCTAAAGAATCAGCTGCCAGTGTATTTGGAAATTGGATCGAGATATTCCAGCACAACCCTGTCAGAGTATACACACACCAAGCAATCAGTTTTTCCATCAGAATTGTTGCCAGTAAAACATAGCAAAAACAGTGAACCCCAGAAAGCTTGATGGCTTTCAATAGGAAGTTGAATTTTTCATATCAAAAGACAAAACAATTGTGCACAGGCTCTCGCTTTCCACTCAGCATTCTTAAAACACTTTCTGCTAGCATTCCCAAATCCTACATATCGACACTCTCAAATTAAATCTTTCGTGAACAGTTCATTATTGCATTGCACCTTCACTTCTAGCAGAGCCTCATGGTAATTCAAGAACCTCCTGCCCACATTCTTGATTGATGAGGCAGCCCTGCCGATTTCCTAGGCTCTACAGCCAGTCAGCAGGATTTGAGCCATGCTGGACAGGTTAGTCAAAGTGCAGGTGACAGCACATGAGGCTCCTTCTCAAAACACAGTGTGACTGTTCATACAAAAATCATTTTTATCCTTTCAAAAGGATTATTTCATTCTCCTGTTTGGAGAAGCAGGGGAAAGAGAATGTTTCAAGAGTTAATTACTCCGATCATTCTCCTAGATCAAATAAGTGCTTCTGCAACAGTATTTCCTATGGTCAAATTTTCTAAACTTATTAGATTTTCATGGTATTTCATAGTGGATTTTTCCATGGCCTACACACATACGAATCTAAGATCATAACAAGACTGTTTCAGATAGTAGTACTGAAAAGATTAGAATTATTTTTTCTTGGGAGATACAGATAATGTTCACATAGCATGTTTGTACAAGTGTGACGTTGCTTGTGCGGGTACTTCTACAGCCCACCGACCCTTTTCTTTCTCCCCGACACCTCACCCAGCAAAACATCCTCAATAACAACAGCAATTAAGATAACTGACAGAAAATAGTAAGGATAAATCAAATACTACAAAATGCATTTGCTCCAAACCTCTTTGCTAAAGAGGAAGCTGACCACTGATGAGATTAAACAGAAACAAGGGAACTGCAAACACTCTTGAAACAAAACATTCCTCTCTACGTGAGAGAAAGTAGAAAGCAAGCCTGAGCACAGCACACTGTGCATCCTCATTAGCTGGATATTTTTGTCTGTTCTTTCACAGATTTTTTAAAATCAGTTATAGCAAGATTATTTTAAATCCCAGACTTCTTTTCTGGTGCATGTAGCCACTCCCAACCTTTATTCCACTGGAACAGTGAGACAATGATTGCTAAGATCTTCTACAATTTCAAATATTTCAGTGAGTAGCATAAATCTGTAACTAAATTGATTAAAAGTTTGTGATTATTTTCACATTCCCAGTCAGCCTAAGATTTTCCCTTGGCATTTTAGACCCTAATATTTCAGATGTTATATAAGTATAGAGCAAAGAAGAAGAAAAAAAAAGAAAGAAGGAAATGGATATGGATAGATGCATAGGAAAAAAAAATCCCTGTAAGAGGAAGCTGTCCCACTGTATGAACAATACATCACAGTTGTGAAGGCTGTTGAAACACAGGACAATGATGGAATATTAGTCACAAAATCTGGATATCGGTATTCCTTTCCCACTTACCACATAAGGATAATGTATCAAACCACTTTAAAGAATTGCATTTAAATAGTTATCATTGCTGATGTTTTTGAAAATGTTTTTATTAATTACTTTCAGATACTTTCCATCCTCAGATAACATGGATTTCAATAAATTCTTTCAGAAATTACTTAAAACAAGACAGATCCATTTAGAAAAGTTTAAAGAAGGATATTTTAATCTTCTGTTAAAATTTCTTCTCATTCTGGCTTGCTTTTAACTTCTACGACATTCTGGCTCTAAAAAAAATAATTAAAAAAAAAATTCTTGCCCTAAGGATAAGAGCTTTGACCCTTGTTTCTCTCAAAGATGAGATTATGAAAAGCAGATGATCTCATCTACACCACAGAATCTGACAACTCTACAGATATCAGAATATTTAGACATTTTACATAGAAAACAGACTAAAGCATTATATCTGTCTTTTCCTGTGTTAAGTAAGTACACGTCCTCTATTAGTTTTTCAGAAAGTCGAATCCAAATCATTTCTCAGATTTCATCGCCCGAGCTACGAAAGATCTGGAAGAAGGAAAGCAATACCTAGTTAGGTAATGTTTCCAACCAGTTTATCTCCATGACTAGTGGTGAGTCCTTGATTTTCATTAACACATACACAGGATGAGCTGTTCAAGAATTGCATCACAAATTTCACATATAGTAACCAAGGTGAAACAATCCTCTATTATTAACTTGTCTAAGTTTCATGAATGAGTTTGCTTAGAGTCAAGTGAAATGGCAAACCTCTCCCCCATAGCAAAGTGGCTCTCCAAGAGAGCAATACAGTACTGACTGAACTGTCTCAAATAGCTCAGTACTCAGTCAGAAATGAGATGATATTTCTATGTCAGCTTGGGTTGGAAGCTTACAAGAAGAGCTTAGCCAGACTTTGCAGAAAACTCAGCCAGAAGAGACTCTTGCCCTAGATCAACATTTCTCTCTTTAAATCCTACAGGATAGAAGTTATTTAAAGGACAAGTTCTCAGACGTGCCCAATAGTTCATCATAGCTGATAGCTCACGGGAGATATGCTGATGCTAAAGAGGGCAGATCTATTCACAGGGCAGATTGCTGTTCAAGCCACTGCCCTGACAATCCTCACCCTGCAGTTCACTGCTCCATTGACTGGCGGAGTTTGAAGGCCCGTATAGCTGCTGATGCTCAGGTCACTACACAATCCAAATTAAAAATGACCCTTTCCCACTCTATCAAAAAACAGTTATCTTTTCATAATGGTAATTTCAAGGATCCACGGAAAGTAAGGCACATGAATCTACGAAGAGTTGACAGCATCTTCTCAAATACCCCATTGGAAATGTTGATGTAATGTATCTACACCATGGAGAGCCCCCAGTGGATAAAAGTGAATTCAACAGCACTCAGTTCAAAGAATGCAAAAAACTATACCAACCACGGCTCAAAACTGTCATTTCACCTCATGCTTACGGTCTGCTTGGAAGCTGTCCATAACAGTCCAAGCTACAAAGACTTTCTAACTCTTATTAGAATGATTAGTCTGTATTACTACAAAATTAAGTATGTGTGAAGTTGGGAGGTGGGGTAGGGGCTAGAAAGTGGGAGAATCAAATAAGAAAATAGTTACAATTGGCCTAACAATCTTGGAACGTTCACAGTGTTTCTCTAATATGGACTTAAAGAATTTTATTCTGTGCATTCTTACTTCATCTAAGCTTACCAACATACAATAAACCATAACCAATAAGCATTTCAATTTATGACCCTCCAAGTATCACTTAGTTACTGCACTGTTATTTGGATTGTAAAGTGTCATAAACATCCTGCCAAACTCTGTTATTAGTCTCATTTATTCATTAGTCCTTTCCTCTAAGAGTCATAACTGTTTGCTTTTACAAAATAATTTGAGATTATTGCTACATACCAGGCCTGAACTTTCATCATTTCAAGTAATCATACTTAGTTTCAGTCAAACTAGAACCCCATGTATTGACAAGACTGAACGTAGCCTTTCATGCAAGTTCACTAAAATAAAGTTTCAACAGTTCATGTGCTTAAACTAATATTTGCCTCCATATTTAAGATTTTGTGTATAGCTCTACACATTTTTCAGTGAATAACCTTGGTGCAAGGCTTACATAGCTGGGTGTTGGTTGATGATTTTTGAATGGACAGTTTACTGTTATTCTCTCCCTCTTCCTCTTCTGCCCACAAGAGCTAGTTTGGCATCTATTTATACAGATTTGCTTCAGATGCTCCGTTTTTCATGCTCTGAACCAAAGGCCTACTTATATCAAGAACAGATTACTTCTCAGCAAGAGTAAAATCAATGCAATCATCAGAGACACAATGATACAGACTTCTAGCTATGCCTAATCAATAGAAAAATCAAAACATAGTTTGAAGTTATCAGGTATACCCAAGGCTGTTCTCCAGATAATGAAGTATCACACCCTCAAAATTTGCCTCTTTTTTGGCATCTCTTAGCACGAAAGCATTTGACAGAAATCATACATGCCAGCACACACATAAAGCCACTGTTTGTATGATGGGGTTTCTACTGCAATTTCTTGACGCTGGGGAGAGGGTGGTTAAAAATAATAGCCCTGGTATTAAGATACATACATATTGAAAAGGCATTATTTCTTTACTTATAAGTTAGATTTCTCAATATCAGATTTACATAAATTACTAAAAACAATTGATTTATTTCAGATTATTTGTAATTCACGACATTGCAATTTATGGCAAGTCTGTAAATGCCATCATTCTAAAGAGTGTTAATCTTGAATGAAGAAATCTCATAAATAGATCTCTACTTGAAGATATGGAGGCCAGATAGGAATCTAATAAGCATTTTGTAGCTTCTGCCACTCACAGTGCTTGACAGAATGGGGAATATATGAAATAAAAGAAGGGTGGTTTCAGCCACAGGCTTGTTGAAACATCATCACCTCTTGGAAGAAATTTTATCCACCTCCTGGTGATGTGGTTGTTCCTACTCAAGTGACTTCACAGTGAAAGTGAGAAGTTGATCAAAAATGAAAAAAAAACACCCTTTACCTACAATGTCAAGAAAGACATTACTTACAGCTAAGCACTTTGAAAGCAGCTTGAACTAATAGCAAGAGTAGATTACTATGTTCTACCACACGATTTGATATAAAATGGTGGTTGGTGATGAGAAAACTATCAGGTGGTAATCGCTAAGAAAAAAATCCAGCTTTTTTCATAACCTCCATACCACAACATGGAGCACCAGCCTTGAATTCCGGACCCTCAGATTTTTTTAAAAGCACAAGAAAAGCAAAATTTCACGTTTTCTTTTTTTTTTTTTTTATAAGCTCATAAGCAAGGGTCAAGAATTTGAAATCAAGTCAGTCAATACTCAGCTTCCAGTTTTTTCTTTTGTAAGTTATTCAGATCCTTTAGTTTATAAAAGTATACTCAGTTTAACCCTTCAGTGGCATTACAGACAGAAGGTACAGGATGTATTACTGCCATTCTTGAGGAGACTTTTATAATAGCTTCTCCCATTCTGGGGCTTATCTGAGACAGCATTTCAACTACGACAAGACAAAACTATCCAAAGTATTTTTATTAAGGAGTATTTTTATTAAAAAACAGTATTAAACTCTTTCGCTGTTGCAGTAGCGCACTTCAGATAAATGACGTTATAAACTCCTTGCTCATATCATTTCAAACTCCACAAAATCACAGATTGACTACCACATTTCACAGTCCTGTTACACTGTCTAACAGTTTTCACTTTATAGTGCTCCTGAATGCTATTACCTAGAATTTATATGCGCTGAACTAGTAGATTTCACTTACTGGAATATTTGATATGGTTCTATTAAGTTCACCTTTGGAAAAAAAGTAATCCTAAATGATTTACTTAGCTAGAACATATTGCAAAATATTACCAGAAAAGACTGTCAGAAATTCAGAGTTTTTAAGTACTAACAAGCCAGTGGAGGTAAAATGATCTAGTTCAACTTCAGTAGTAAAATTAATATGCCCTTTGCCTGTAGCTTAAGTACAACACTCTACCACATCACATTAAAGGAACTATTTAAGAAATTACATTTTCCAAGTTGCATTTTAGATAGAAAAAATAGACAGTAGCAATATTTTTTAAGGGGGGAAAAAAAACCCTGTAGCTATGCAGGCATGTTTTTATTTTATGTTCATGTTGTAATTTGCAGCTGGCATTGCTGCTAATTTTTTTTGTATGATTTACATTTGTTCAGCTTGTAGATCAATTTCAAGGGGGCGAGGGAGCCAAATCCATGCCAGTCAATCATTTGCTGCTGGATTTCACAGCTATTTTAACACTTTATTTGATCTTCTCTTTGAGTCATGAATCTGAAGTCACTTCAAAATCTCAGCTTCTCAAAAAAAAAAAAAAAAAAAAAAAAAAGAATATACCAGCTCATAAATGCCAAAGGAAAAATCTGTCATTGCTGAACATACATTTCAAACCTTCCTATAAGCTTCATTCATTTCGTTTATCTGGTAATGTTCTGGCTTCTGAATAAGAGCTCCATAGATTTATACTTGCTACATATTTAGCTAAAGAAATTCAAAAATCCCTTACAGAGAAAATCATGTACTGTAAAAAAAAAAAAAAAAAAAAAAAAAGAGCCAAACAGTACCATCACAATGGTCTGTCTGACTCAGCTCATTAACTTCATTTGAGCTATTACATACTTCAATTATAATAAAAGACTGAGATGAGGCCTTGGAGCTTATGCACCCACCTAGGGGTCCAAAGAGCTTTCTCTTACAGACCTCCATAAGAAATGCTTCTACAGAATTCTGTGCAAGTATATATGCTACAGCACCTTTTTTTTTCTTCAAAAAAAAAAAAAAAGAAAAAGAAAAACCTTCACTAACACATAAACTTCAAAAGTATATATAGGGTATAAACTTAAGATTTATTTTTATGTTTTGAGACCTTGCTTTCTTTGCCTTTATACACGGATGCAACATATACATGCACACATACACACATTCTGACATCTTTACATCTTTATATTTTGAAAATTCCTACCAATAGATTAATCTTACACACTGGAAGTAGGAAGAGAAGCAAAATACAGATGATTTGGACACTCAAGTGAATATGTCTGTGTATTTTAAGGAACAGAAATTTCAAAGGTTACTATGAAAAATAAATACCTTGCATGTCTGTATGTAGTGAGAACCAACAGCATCAGTTTGATTTCACTATATTCAGGCCCTTCTCTGCACTATGGAAAAATTTAATTTTCTAATTATCATGCACACATTACTGTAAATTGGAAGAGAATCTGGTCAGTAAAATGGAAAAACAAAATTGAATGCAAGTGAGCAAATCCAAGTAAAGATAAGTTGATTGAGGTCCATCCTGGTAAGTCCACAGCCCTAACAAATGTGAAGAATAGACCCCAGTTGCAAAGATAACTTAGAAGAAGCCTTCTTTGTGGTACAGCAGTGTATCTCCAGTAAGGTTTTCTGCACCACTCACCTAACAAATTCATTTTTGTCAAGTTTTTATAATTTTTTTCTTTGGGATATGGAATGATTGCAGAGATTCCCTAAGTCTAGGGAGTGCTATGCAACCAGTTCACAGCCTGCTCCAGACAGGCATTTTGTCAATGGGATATCAGGAAAATCTGAAGACTGCAAATAGGTGCTGTACAACCAAGGCAGCATCTCTCACCACTAAGGCTATTTAATGGGCAAGGACTGCTGTCAGCCCTCCACTGCTGTCAGTCCACTTGCTGCTGTAAAGAATAAGGTATAAATAATCCACCCTGCCGATGCAGAGCACACAATTTTCCTCCAAAGACATGGTCATGAGCCTAGCAGAACTAGCACTTAGTCACATTGCCTATTTTCCACTCTGCTTTCCCTTGGAACTACAGACATTCACCTTTCAAAAACACTGCTGAGTTTACTGCTAGCACTGCAAGGGGCCTTTTATCATTATTATTCTGTAGTGGTTGACTGCCCATAGGCAGCCTAAGGGCTAGATTGTCAGGTTGCCTGGGTTACTCTTTCTTTTGCAACACAGTTAATACAGAAGCAAGTTATAAAGAAAGTGCTAAGTATTTTGAATAGTCAGAATTAAAAGTGGACACACAGGGCTAGAAGAAAATATTTTGCCTTGGGGTGTATGCAAGTACCAGTGTTGCCGCTAAAGACCCTTTACTCCTCAAAATGTAGCAAAAGGCCATTTAGGAGTTGCAAACAGAAGATATCCACACAGGCACCCTCCTGTTCTACCTGCAGCTTCGCAAGTGAGAGAAGCAAGTGTCCGTGGAGTGAACGCAGATCTCCTAACACTGCCGATGATCCTGGTAATATGGTACTGTACAATGAAAACACTTCTTTACACATCTGCAAACTGCTGAGGCCCACTTCATACCCATGCATTTGTGTCTGCACACTTAACACTCAAGGACTAGGTCAATATTATTGTGTCCTGCTAGGAAAGGCTTTAAGGGTCAGTCACTCATTAGGAACCCCCCAGCCACCAAATGGTTCATTATTCATTTTGTATCCAATTTCAATCAATAGCTAGAAATGTCTTCTATGCGTTAATACATTCAGATGGCAGTCTCAGCGTTCTTGTCAATATACTGTTTGGTGCATAAGATTCAATGGATAGAGACATTTCACTATGAACTCTACAAACCAAATTCATGTAAGAAGGAGTTGGAAAAAAAGTTAGAATTTCAGCTCTTGGCAAGCTGACCTTTTATTTTATTTAACCTATACACAGAGAAAATTACTGGATAAAACAAACACATGAAATTAACACACACATTCCATTCTGCAGCTTGTTATTTTCATACCTCCTGTTAGTAAGACACTTTCATTGTGGGATGGAAGTTTGTCAGCTGTCACAGATGTATAAGAGTTTGTTTTATTTGTTTTCCTGCAGCTTCATGCCTTGTCTGTGCCTGTGATGCAGCAGTCTTTAATTACACAATTACAGAACCCTTTTCTAATGGTTGCCTCATCTTACAACACAAATAAAATTGTCTTGAAGAAAATCAGAGCTGCATAGCAATAAAAACAAACCACTAGTCTTCTTTGCTGCTAAGGATAATGGTTATTCCTGTTGAGGATGATAGCTACAAGCAAAGAGAAACTAAAAGGGAGGAGAAGGAAGAATATGACTACAGTTAAAACAGATAGAAGATGCTTATGAGAACTGGATTCTATTGTGTCATTGTTACAGACTACTGTATAAATTTGGGGAAGTCACTGAAATAAACTGAAGTATTGGCCACTGTTTTTTGCATTTGGTTTGTAGCCAAAAAAAAATCTTTATGTTCAAGCTGCTGAATTTTCTCAGCAGAAAGTTGTGTTAATGCAAGTGGATTTCATAATTGATTTATAGGGTGTTAACAGTACTGAGTATGTGGGATGTGGCCACATTTACAACGATTCAGAATGCCCAAATAGATGTATCTGCTCTTGTTGTTAATGCCACACATAACAGACAGCAGAACACAAATTATACTCTTTGATTTACAAAGTTGTTTCAAAAACAAGTGAATATTTTTTGAAGTGGTCACTTATTAGACACCTAACGCAGTATCAAAGATTTCTGAAGAAATGCAGAGTTCCACCTTGAGAGAAGGAAGTAAACAGCAGACTAGAAATAAAAACTTGCGTGTTGAAGTAGAGAGGAAAAACAATGCCAAAGAGTTGCTTCTTAAAGCTAGGTTGTATGGTAAATGAGGTAAAACAGAAAAAAATACACCTATTTTAAACTGTATCACAATACAAATAGTTAAAGAAGCCTCAAGCCTAGCTTCGCCTTTTGAGTACTTAGGTTTGCATTCTGAGTAAATTAATACTGTTTCCCTTCATTTTGTGATTTAATAAAAGCATTCCCAGTGGAAAAGGCATGGAATCTTGATTGTATTAATTTGTTTTGCTTTGGGTACTAATCACCTACCACCCTGTTACATATACAGTACAAAGCGAACACTTTCTTCTGCTGTGCATTCAGTGAAATACTCAATTGCCTGTACTCCAGGTGTCCAAGTACAGGACTACTTTTCTCATTTATATCGCTAGTCTTGTTTGTGAACCTTACTTTGTGCCATCTTGACGTGGCAGTAGAGGGTGACAACTGAGCTGCCCTTGAATCAGGAGGATGTTCCTTGTAAATTCAACCAAGAGTCAAAGTTTTAATAGATTAATTAAACTTGTCAAACTCTTTAAAAGCATTTTTCCCCAAAGTAATTTATCACCTAAGAAGTAATGAACTAAAGTGCAGTAGCTAATTACCTACAGAACACGAGATGTACAGAGCATTCCACTGCAGGGTTACCCTGTTGCATTAGGCTGTGAATCTGAAAAATAACCCATCATAACATAAGAGATACATTAAGGAGAGATCTTCAACTAAAGTATACTCTTCTGAAATACAAGTTTTAGTAGAAACCCAAATGATTTCTAACAGTATAACTATTTGAAGTTTAATTTTTATCTAAATTGTATTGCTCATGAGAAGGACCCTGGTGATAGCCTTACAACTTCATCTATCTGCACTAAATAAATAAACTAGCAAGCTATATATCTGTCTCTGCATTGTAGTTCCGGTTCTAGCTCTTTCTGAGGAACCATAAGCCATTTGGTTTCTAAATGTATTATTCATTGTTACTTTTTTATTCAGTCTGTTCCTGAAAGAAATCTTGACCACAGAGAACCAAAAAATAGCCAGACTACAAGCGCTGTCTGCATTTGAGGTAAGAAACCTTGCCCCACAGAAGCAACTGAAAACCAATCAAACTGAAAAATCACCACCAAAAGAAAAAAAGAAAGCACAAGACAACCTTCCCACCAATGCTCTTACTAATTGAATAACTTCCTTTAAACCAGACATACTATTTCAGCGACCAGTAAAGTCAATAACATTAAGATGTCAGCATGGAGTACACAGCTAAGCTCTCCTTTACCTTTAAAGGTAAAAAGAAATGTAAAGTGTGACTCATGAAGGATTTGATTAAAGAGTAATATCAAGATTCATCTGTCTATCACTTGCTTCTCTCATTAAATATAATGCTAAAAGATGTGCATGTCACATAGGGCTGGCACTATAAAATAAGAACATCCATCACTTTTCGTATATTTGCTGTAAAGTGAATTATCAATCAAATGAAAATTAAAGATATTAGAGATTATACTTTTTAGCTTCATATTCATTAAGTATGTCAATTTTTTTTTTTTTTTTTTCCTGAAAGCCATTTCTTAGCGAAGCTCAACACGCTCTAGTAACTGACAGGCATTCTGCCTGGGTCAATTAAGAAATTGCTCCTAAAAGTAGGTGCTTCATTTTTCATGTTGTTTTTTTTTTTTTTCATTTACAATTTCATTCTTGCTAAATTACTGCCAAGATAAACTTTACATTTTTATGTAAGCTTCTGCTCTGCATTACAGGATGTACTTGTGGGAGATACTTTTTTTTTTCAAATATATATTTTACCCAGTATCCTCTACACAAGACCAGTAATGCTTAAATGATACATATTTTCTTGGCATTGTGCCATGTTTCATCTCATACCTACAGTCACAAACTGTTATCTCGAGTGCTGTCAATAAGTATGCTGCATTTTTTCATCCTGTAAGTTTACTCATGTTATGTGATGGCAAACTTCCCACATTCTTATGGCCCTTCATTTTTTTTTTTTTATCAACTTGAAAATTGCTTCATCATGAGAACTGGTTGCAAGTTTTACTCAGGATACACCTAGCAAAGTTTATAGCTTTTAGTGCAAAGCAGCTTAACATGACTAGTAAAATAGATGAGAGTTTCTCAAGACAAGTTCTCTGTTTTGCCAACAAGATAGCAGTGGTACCTAAAGCAAGCAGGAAACCCCAGCATTTCTCTAGAGCGTGCAAAGAAGAATTCCATACAATATCTAGTAGTCTAGAAACTATGAGAATTGATTTTTTTTCCCCTCCAAAAGTCCCCGGAGGCATACAAATCTCATGCAGACTATCAGAAAAACAGATGTGCTATAAGCCAAATGAAGAAGTAGGTATTAAAAAGCCAAACCATAGGAAATAGAAGTGCAGATACTTAAAAATCAAAGATGTATCATCTTGAAGGAAATAGCAAAGAAAATATCAATGGAACGGTAATGCTGAGTGCTCTCAACAGTTAAGCTTAGTAACTTACACAGTTGCAAATGGTTGAGATTGCACTTCCATGTGTGCAAATTAATGAAGTCATTGGGTTGCTATAAATGAACTGGGTCTTGTTTTGCAAATGTTCTAAGTCAGCCATTAGCATCCTGTTTCTCAACTTAGAGGGAAAGTCACCTGAAAGAGCTTGAAAATGTTTCTGTATTACATTAATTAGAGGTGTGCATATGGCATAGAATGTCTTTTTTTCTAAATAGAATTGCATTCTGAGCAGGTTTCAGCATGGACTTTAGCATGGGGGGAAGGGGGGAGAATGCTAACCCAGAAATGATTACTCGTATTGTCCCATACCTACTGCTACTTCATATACGTGCTCTGTGACAAAAGAAACAAACCCTTCCCATTTATTCCAGATTTCCCTTTGGAGCCTGGAGAGCCACAGAAAAAAAAAAACAAAAACATTCAGCTATAGCCTATTCTCTTCATTTTCAATAGGAATAAGGAAGTACACATGAGCTTAGACATGTATCCACCAAGCCAGGTATCCCTAAAATAAACTAGAATTGCAGATGCGCAGGACATACAGGGAAGATAAAGGAGGAGGGGTTGAAAAGGAGGGCAAACGATCTATTAGTCAGCTTGCTGGACACTTACCTTACAATTGAGATCAGGCAATAAACCCTAGAAAAGTCTGAAATGAATGGAGCCTGAGATACCACAATGTGTCTGTGATAAGATTCCACAAGTAAGAGAGACAGGTCCAATGCACTGTGATTGTGTAGATAATCTGTTTGCACTGGAGTTCCTTAACATGATTGTTTTCATACAACTTAAGGTTGTTGCTGACATATCAAAAATGTTAACGTAGATATAAAAAAAAAAAATCAGGAAAGGACTCTTTACAAGCCACATAATTAAGTATAAACTGCTCTTCTGGACAAAATGTAACAAGTAGAAATACACATTAAGAAATAAGACCAGAGTTTACATCTTCTTTTGGACTGCCTGTGAAATTCAAGGAATTTTTTTTTTCTTTTTTAACAGACAAAAACTTATTCTCTTGCTTTTGGAGTATTCAGTTCTTTTATTTGTTTGGTGGCATTTTTTTGGGGGGGGGGGGGGGGGGAGGATAGTTTTTTGCTTGTTTGTTACTGAAGTAAAGTAGGATCTTGATATGTTGTTTATCTGAGAAAGAAATTATTTACCTTTACTGTACTTGCTTTAAGAAAATGCAGACCAAAATCTGACCTGCTTTTACAAGGCTTGAGCCTAATGGGAGAGAGAAGGAGGTCATGAAATAGCTGTACTTTTCCATGTGAGCCTGCAGAGACTTGATCTGTCCTTAGCATTCAGATCTCCAAGTGCACAGAGATTTACCCTTATCAGCATTTCTTACAGACAATCAAATTTAAATCACCCTTTGTAATTACATTATTCAACAGTGTAACCTATTTTCTTTCTTTCTCCTCTCCCACCACCACACTGAGTGGCTTTCCAATGCAAGCACTCCTCTAATTGGGATTTCTCCTTATTTGTAACTACCACATTCTCAACACAGCTTTTCTTGTAGACATAAATTGCTCCAAGTAGTTTCATTCTATGTTAAGAAGTCGGCAGGACCGGATAGTATTGACGCAAGCAAAACATTGCACAACATAATGCAGTTTGTACCCCGCAGTTCTAGATTTACATCCACAAAAAAGGGGACAGGATGGAAATTTACTTGGAGGAACACTATCCTTCATTACTCTGCTTTGATTCAGAGGGTACTATCACACCATCAGATGTGATGGAGATATAGACACTTAAAATTATTTGCCAGACAAACCTTTTGTTTTTGTTATTTTTTTTTTCTATGGGGGAAAGATACGTGTCTGCCTATCTATGACAGTTCTGCCCTTCGTCACCATGACTTGTATTTACTTTGTTTATATATGGCGGCTGTGCCTTTACAGCCAGAACATTAATTCTCCTCTTTAAATAAAACTTCTACATTAATCTATTTACACTCTGCAGTAACTGACATGTCTCTTCTTCCAGCACAGCTAACGAATCACATTGATGTGATGAAAATTACAGGGATGTTGTGTGCACACAGAGCTACTTGATATGAACAAGGAAAACAGATAGCATCCAGAGAATGTGCAGCAGCTCAAATGTGAATAATTTTATAATACTACGTTTTACAAACCTTCACCAAAAGAATGTGCAGATACATCCATTAATATGAATATGTATATTTTAGAGTTACAGCCTAACATTGAGTAAACACATAAAGCCAATGTGTGAAACATTTAACCAAAATACCCAAAAACCTGAGTACAAACAGAAATTTATATATTAATGTCATTGCAACGTGCCTGATACTCAGAATTGCATAAGGTTAGTTTTATTTCAGACCCTTACAACTGTATTTACTTCTAGAATATCGTGTTAGAATATACCAACTTAAATTCCTGAAGGTAATAACTGTTCTACTGAAACAAAGCAGTAATTTTTAAGCAGGTGGCAGAAGTTTACTGAAACCAGAATAGATCCAGAGAACCAACATTCTCTAGTTTACCATGACAGAGAGTAGAGATATTTTACACATGCTGTATTTCCACAATGGATACTGAGAAATGGCCTCAATGTGCAACAACAGGAAAGTGCCTTGGTACTAATGCATAGAAAGCTACTGGCAGTACAGAGCTCAGGTTTAGATCATGCTCTGCCAGCAACTGTCTTTGCACTAGGTGCCGATAACCAGAGCAGAAAATCCCGTACAACCAAGCACAGCTTCAAGTGTGGATAACCTTCACTGGTTCTGCTCTGGCACCTCACATAGAGCTCCAACTTCTGTAACAGGCCAGCCAGGGGGAATAACATGTGCACCAGCTGCAGGGCTGGAATATGTATAATGTGATTACCCTCAACAGTACGTAAGAAATGGCCATTAGACAGCAGCTTTTGTATTGGCCCTGCAGAAGCAGTTTGTATCATTCATTATGTTCATCTGGAGCTACTGAAGTAGTCTTTATACAGAACCCCTACAGAACTCACTGAAGTTTGACAATGCACATTTTACTTGGAAAAACTCTTGCAAAAAAAAAAAAAAGTCCCTGGAAGCAGTGGAAAGGATGTAAGTTCTTCCTATAATGCACAAGGGTATCTCAACTTTTCATTTGTAGTGTTACCTCTGAGCTGTATCTATAGGTTACAAATACTGTTGTTGCACCATTATTCATAATTAAATGCATTGCGAAGTTTATATTATATGCATTATACATAACTTGACACATCTTATATATTGTAAGACATATAATAATATTAATCCTTATGAAATATGAATAAATATATTTTTTAAAGTCATACTAATAAATAAATGCAAACATTTAAAACCAAACGACTGAAACTACATGTCAAGATACAGTGTGGTCAACAACAAAAAGGCAGAGTAAATAGCTCTGAAGTGGGAAAGAATTGTTTCTAGGAGCTGCAGCTGGCTGGGTGAAGGACTGTTTTCTATTAGGTCTAACAGCAGGATTTGTTATCATTTAAATACATGCTCTAATATACTTAGTGTTTTGTGCTATGTTTAAAAAGATTAAGTGATCATACAATGTTTCATCTCAAATCTTTATTGGAAATCAGATGACAAGCCTCATTTCTTGCCAAAACATTGTCCCATGGTTCATGTATGATGCTAATTCCATCTGAATGAGTAAATCTGTTTACCCAGGCATAATAGGAAAAGTGCTACTTATCAATTAAAGAATTCCCTTAGGAACAAGTTTATTTTTTTTTGGAACTTACATAGTTTTTCTAAACAGGTGCCACCTTGTACCAAAAACGTAGATTATGAAGTTCTAAAGCACTGTTGAAGCCTTTCATGTCAATAAAATTGGAAATATTGTTATCTATACAGTCAAGGATTTCAAAGGATTTTTATAGAAAGCACCAAGTTTACTAATTACAAAGGAAGTTTTCTGTTTCTTAGATTTAAAAACGGAGGCTAGCAGGTGAAAAGCATAGCAATGTAAAAAGGGTGAACACAGAGAGCTTCGGAGTACAACTGAATGATGTATGTACTAAACTTGAAAATAATACAAGCTTTCTGATACATGGATGCATGCCAGCCCCTAAATTATATCAAGAGGTATCACAGGTGGGAATGGGACTCCATTTTTCAGATTCTCATGCCTGAAGAGAAATTGTATGACTCTAACACCAGGAAGCAATTCATTATTTTTAGTGTATCTTTAGCTAATACATCTTAGAAACCATCTTCAACCCAACAGACAAAGTGCTATAGAGCTGCCTTGGCTGTGCCTATACTTGTAACGATAAAAAGATCTTCAGATTCATGCTCACATATAATAATTTTTCTAGGCTGTTCTCTCACTGTATTATATGTTCTATTTGTTTACTGATTTTTGTGCTAGTATGTTAAAAGAGCTGGTTGCACCATTAAGTTTCAGGCACATATGGGAGCTGAAAACTTTGGGGTCTTCCAAAAAAAAAAAAAAAAACACCACCCAAAAGCAGCATTAGCCAGGAAATTTTTGGCAGCATTTTTGCCCTCACTCTAACAAAGATATTTGATGCAGATAAGCCATAGTTAAATGGCTTTGGTACTCTCAATAAAAGTGATAGTAGGAAATGATCTAAATAATTTACTTCTGTGGAGGGAAGAGCAGAGCAAATCATATGCTATGCTCACTGAAAATACAATTCAGGTAAGTGTAATTTAACTTCAGATGGTGTCATTACAGACTTAGACTGTCTACCACTTTGCAGTCAGGGTGCTGTTATCAATGCTATAAAATATGTTCCTGCTTTTAATGAAGGCAAAATTCATTTAAACTTGGGTATCACACATTTGAGAAGAGTTTCCTAATCTTTAATAGTTCATTTATTCAGAGTACACTTTGAGGATAGGCATCTGAAAAAAATGGATTTCAGCCAGTGCTAGACTATTCACTTACTATGCAAAGGGAAACCACAAGAATTCAGAAATAACAAGTAGCCTAATGATTTTAGTATCCTCTTTGGGAGAAAGAAGCATGCAGAACCACATTCTCAGCAGCAGCAAAGGAAATGAAATTTTGTTTCTCACATTCTCTGTGAGCATGCTAATTTCTAGACTACTGTATTAGAGGAAAATGACACAGCAAGCTTGACAACTTACTTCACTCTTCTTGTGCATGACATGAAGCAGTGCCGAGTAGAATTCTGTATGTATGAAGAAACATTTTTTTCATTTAACCAATAGTCAAATTCAAACTTGCTTAACTAAAAATGTAATTTAATTTATCATGTTGTTCAGGTTTTACTTGTTTTGATTTATTTTCACACCACATGAATTGGATGCTAGATCTGTTTGAATTCAGCCTCAAACATCTAATCAGACAGAATAGAAGCTCCAGTGATGAGTACTCCAGTACTCTTTAAAAGTTGCTATCTCAGAAATAGCTGGTATTCTGGTCTCACTTGTCTGAGTCTGCCTGAAAAGCAGGCACAGCATTAGGAGACTTCCTGTTATTTTCAGCTTTTCCTGCAGTCTGAACAGACCTCCTGGTAGCACTCATTTGCCAGTCTATAATGCACTGGGTCCTTTAACGTGTTTCCTGCTAACAGTTTGGAGAACTCTTCAGAGATGTTTTATTTTCCAAGACATTTTTCCCACAGCCTCCACTATTATATTTTTTTAATTAAACAAATTATATTAATCAGAGCTATAAAGTGTTCTTTGAGGAGTTTTATGACCACTTCAATCATCAAATTATGTTCTCCATTTAACAGCAAGATGTCTCCCAATAGTCTTAATATTTTTATATTATTTTTACTGTTACACTGTTTATTAAACAATGTTTTCAAGCTACCCCTAAAATTTCTCCTGAAAAACTAGTGCCCAGTTTGAATAACTTGTGCTGTGCTTTTCTAGAAAAGCTTTTTCCTTCTTAGCTTAAGGACCTAGGATGGAGAAGTGCTCAGGTTACGCATATGACTTTTCCTGCTTCAGATCATTTCAAACCCTAGAGTCTGCAGAATTTTATGATGGAAAACTCATCACTTGTACAAGAAGCAATTCCTCAGGGACACTCTCCAACAGACTATTTCCCCTAGGATCTGTTCCAGAAGGTAAATCAAAATTGTTCTCCATGTCCCTAAAAGTCACCTTGGGCAAACTTCAAGCTGGATATTAGCACTCCCCTCTTTATTACCTGCTGCTGCTCTCCTTCTCACATCAGACATCTTCTCTCCAGCCCTTGCAACAACCAAGGGCACTTTTGTGCCGTGCACTTATCTGCTGTGCCAGCACTCCACTGAGATGACTACACTGTTATTTTTGTTCCCTTTACCTGTATCTGTCTTGACTTTTTCCTCTTTTTAAGGCTGTGACAGTCACTTGTTCAGTTTTGTAAGGCACTTCCTATTATTTTCCATAGCAAATGTGTATTTACTTTTTTTAAAACTTGACTAGATAGCCCAATGGGGGGGTCTCAAGGAAAAGAAGATATAGCAACTTATTCTTTACCACTGTTCTGTTTATTAGAAAAAATATGCAAAATTTTAATTTCTAAACTCTGATTAATGTGAGAACAGCCAGCCCTTCCTTCAAAAATCCCATATTCACTAACTCTGCCTCAAGTTCTTACCAGATCATATTACAAAATAAAACATGGTGTTTCATCTGAGGCCTCAACAAGACCAGAAGATCAAATGTTTCCTGACCTATACACTGCTTACCTTTCTAAACAATCACAAGAGTACTATTTCCATTTTTAACAAATGTTTAGCTTGTGGAAACTTAACGATCCAATACTCATTTCTGTGACACAGCTGCCTTACCCCTAACCAAATCTTTAAAATTCCTCACAGTTAAAAAAATAATAATAATAAATTAAACCACCTTTAATTGCTGGCTTTTTAACAGAAAGATATCTTGCATCAAACTGCCTGTTATGGTTTTGTGATTTTTTGTTGTCGGTATTCCACATCATTACATCATGTAAGGTACGGGCAGTTAAAGAGTTAATTCCCTGGTTACTGCAAACTGCCTTTTTTGGTGTGGCCCTCTGAGGGGGAGGGGAGGAGGTGCACTCCCCAGGGGTCTTTGCGTTAGAGGGGGTGGTGAAGCCGTGGGAGACGCGGGTTCTGTTACTTCCAGCCCGACGGAGAAAGCACGTGGTCTTCCTGCAGTTTACTGTGTAAGATTTTCAGCCTGTAAACCCTCTATCATAATTCTACTAGCCTCATTTTGATATATTTAGTAAAATTAGTTGTTCCTCCTCAGATTGGTGCCGCTGTTTTTGTGTTAGATCCGTCTACGAGTCCCCCTCTTCCCTTTGTTTTCCCAGGTTGCGGCTCCGCGGCTTCTCTGCCGCTTTAGCCGCCGGACCCCTCGGGGGGCCGGCCCCTACTTGCCGGCAATTTTTTTTTCCTTCCTCTTTTTCTCGTTTTTTTTTTCTTTCGGGCCTGTCCCCCTTGTCACGGACGCAGACCCTTAGATAATACCGTGACACTGCCCTAGGGATGAATTAGGAAAGAGGAAGTTTGTACTAAGAATAAGTGATTTTTCTTTCACTGAGACTGAAATAACACTCTTCAGTGGAGAAGCAGATACTATTCTACCTCTATCTGTCAACTCTGAAACGACTACCTGATATGTCATTATATTTACAAAGACTGAAATACAATGATCTCTTTAGCCGATTAAAAGCTCTCAATTCAGCTAATTTCAATACACGTTTATAGTAGGGTCCATAATATAATCTCAGAGTACGTAGAATATTACATTTGTAAGGACCTTTATAAATATTATTAAATTTTCCAATTTAAATTTCCGTCTTAGAATTTCCCCAGAATATCATCTCCTAGGATGTCTCTCAACTCCATTTAAAAAGCATTTAAATGAGAAACAATTGTCTTTCCTGAAACAAGGCAATCCAGACGTCATCAAAATTAGATTACATCTTCTGCACAATTTACTTTTTTCCTACAGTAATGTAGAAACTATAGGAAAAGTAAGCAAAATCCTCTTCAACTCAATTTAGAGCTGATTTCTTGCAACCAAGAAGGACACTGGAGATGCAAAAATTTAAATATCCCATAAGACTACATCTGCAGAGCCTGTTGTTAGGAACAGAAAAAGGATCTGCTATTTAAGAGCAGTGAGGAAACGCACAGTGCATTTGGCAATGAGAGTGCTGAACGATGACACCTTGCAAATTTAGCTGTGCTAGTGAAAGATGTTATCACCTTCAGCATTTTTTTTCCTTCTCTTTCTACCCTTCTGCAAGAGGTTGCAGCCCCCACAGAGTAACTCAGTGGCAGCGAGCACATTGTACATCTTGCCTCTATCAGTGCAATGCCTTGAGTTATGTCCAACTACCTTCCCTGAGCAAATTAAAACACATAAATTTGCACTGCAATGGGAGAGGAGCAGGTGTACAGCTTCTCCACTGGCAGGGTTGGGGTGCTGAGAAGCACCTTTCAGTGCAACTGGAGCAGATTCCTCAAAGCTTTCATCCTACTGACTGGCTTCCTACTGAAAATTTGCAAGGATCAAAGAAAAAAAGCTTTAAAAAGGCTTCTACATGGTGGTCTTTTTTTTTTTTTTTTTCAAACGGAGAAAGAAGTTTCACAGAAAAAGTATTTCTCAAATATTTAATTTTGTAACAGTTCATGTTGACAAAAAGAGAGGACACAATTTTAAATCTACTGACTTCTTACTATACGCATAACTACAGATAGGAGAGTTTCCTTTCTTTCAAAGCGAATCACATCTGGGTCTCATTTCTGTTATCATCAAAAATTCAGTATTTTTCCTCTTCTATAATATACAATGCTATTCAGTGCTTAATGGAAAGAAAGGTCTTTGCAAATATAATTGAAATGTCTTTGTAGGGTTCTAACACAAACACCTAACAGTACCATACTGGAAAAGTAGGAACTACCTAAATTAAAGATTTGTCACTTTTCCTACACAGATTTTTAAAAACTTTGAGCAAGGTGAACTTCTGCATGAAAGAGTTTAACTTCTTCCAAGTTCATATTTATAACAACAAAAAAAATTCCATGAACACTGACTTACCAAATATCTTGTCAAATTCGTAAGTAATATTAAAGAAACACTACAATATGCACTTGAACAGAGGCTACTAATCAACAAGAGAATTAAAATATATCAGAAAGGAGTTTTTCAATAACTTTCCTCCTAGAGGAGGCACAATGTTCCTCAACAGAACAATGGTTATGCCACTGAGCTAGATGGCGGCTAATTTATGGTACTTAACTATTGACAAAGATAATGACAGCATGGACATAGCAAAGCAGAACAAAATAATGTTTTCATAAATATTTGTATTTCAGATCTTAACAAATGTTCCAACTCTGCTCCAGGATGAATCAGTTTTTTTTTTAAATCAGCTTTTCATAAGGCATTGTATCTAGTTGCTTAGATTGCTCAAGAAGAAAAGAAACTGCATCTGCTGGAGACTCCTCTGAAGTTCATGTTCATATTGAGAATATGTTTATGCTGGAATTGAAATAACGTCATGGGGCCTAGAGTAAAGATTTATCTACTATCTTGACAGGATACAATCCCAAGTAGTTCTTTGTTTCACATCATTCACGTAGCTTTTATCACTTACTGTTTGAGAGGGAAGTGGAACCATATTTAAAAAGCTCTCAGCCTCCCATCCACAAGCCATGCTTTCAAGAAAACAGTCTAGTAAGTACATACATACCTATTTAACAACTAAATACACGTTGTTCTTGCCTAGCAAGTTTTAAATCAATCACTGAATACTCTGAAAGATCAGGAACAAGGTCACTAAAATCCTTGGTTTTATACAGTTTTTTTCTGCAGGGAAAAAAAAATTCCAGTCTAAATACATCATAGATAGGACTGAGAAATGTGTCAGCTAACTAAAACAAAAAACACTGTAACACAGCAGGAAGACCCTGATTTGCTAACAGACAGGGAGATAAATGAATTACATTCTCTTCCCAGGCTGTGCTTCCTTAGCAGCCAAGGGCAGGCTAACAGCCACTGCTGCAGTCCTGCATTCCTAGCACTTCTGGCACTTGTCAGCTTCTGCAATTAGCTCTTTCAATTTGCTAAGCCAAACAGCTAACAAAAATGTATTAGTTTAGGTTAGCTTTCTGCCCATTTGGTGAACCAAACTGGGTAATTCTGGGTCAGAAGACAGGACAGAATGAAAGGAGCACAAATTGCATTAAAGGTCAGCATTTATTTTTGCTTCTGCCATTTGTGGGGCGATGGGTCAAATCATGAGTTAGCACAGACTGTCTGCAGGAAAGAGCTCAGGAGAAGCCCATAGCACAGAAAATGTGGAAAAATTCCCATCACCATTGCTGTTGTCAAACTATGCTTTTGGTTGGTTCGTTGTTTAAAGCAAAAAGAGATGAATTTTCAGGTGCAAAAACTTCAGCTGCACTGACAATACTAGATATAACAAATTTAACCTAGTTTTAGAGAGCACTTTCAGGATTAATGGAATTGGAGATTAGTAACCTGATGGAACCTAGTTATTGCAAACACCTATCCTGAGGGTACTACAAGAGCATTTAACCTCACAGCAGGACATAAACTCCTAATCTGATGACAGTGATACAGCTCAGTAGATACTCAGATAATGTGCAGATAAGTTTAAGTAGATGGTTAAAGAGGTTACTACTAGTGCATTCCCCATTCATGTTCCTTTGCCTGCAAATGCCCTTCTAGTACTGGTTGAAATTTTGCTAGGCATGGAGGAACAAACAGCTACAAAAATATTAATAAAAAGGTCATCTTCCTCAAATGCTGGGAACACTGCACTCAACACATGTTTCACTGTAGAGAGATGTTACAAATGAATCCACGTTCACTACATGCCAAAACACAGCAAGCTTGTTCTACCACCAGTATTAAAAGGATTATTACTCTGCACGAAAAATGATTTTTAAAACCTAAAAGAACTGAACTGCTTCTGACTTCTTCCATGATTCAGCTGAAGATCTTCTACTCAAGGTTACATACAGCACAGTATCCCAAAAGACAACACTTAGCTATAGGACCAAAACTAAGTAAGTTTGGATTGCATCTTTATTTTATATAAAAAGGCCTGGGCCTGCTCTCCAGCCTTGAGGTCTCCTAGCCCCACACAGCACCACTTACACCCCTGAGCCAAGGCCCCTGGCCCTCCCACCGAACCCATGCAGTCCCCAGATATGGTAGCATCAGCCACACTGCCCCCAGGAGCAGCCCCAGACCATGCTACTCCCACCCCAAAAGATGCTGAGACAGTCTCATAGAATGGCTTGGGTTGGAAGGGACTTCAAGGATCATCAAGCTCCAACCCCCTGCCATAGGCAGGGCTGCCAGCCTCCACATCTAATACTAGATCAGGCTGCCCAGGGCCCCATTAAATCTGGCCTTTAACACCTCTAGAGACTGGGCATCCACAACCCCTCTAGGCAGCCTGTTCCAGCACCTCACCACTTTCATAGGAAAGAACTTCCTCCTGATATCCAACCTAAATCTTCCCTCCTTCAACTTAATACCATTTCCCTTTGTCCTGCCATTACCTACCCTTTCGAAGAGTATGTAGGCCCCCTTTAGGTACTGGAAGGCTGCAATGAAGTTACCCTGCAGCCTTCTCTTCTCCAGGCTAACAATATATATGGCTTATTGCAATTACCACCTGCTGACTGACACCCAACGCCAACATGACACCCTGCAGCACCACGAGGTCTCACCCTGTCAACCAAAGCCCTCAGCCCCCAAGCAGTGCCACCCTTGGCCACCCTTCCTTGTGGCCGAGGGTGGTGCCAGTGGCTTTCCATGTGGTGCCACATGGTATGAAATTGACCCCAGGTCCAATTCAGGCACTGTCCTGGCCCCACCCCACCCTCTGCCCTACACCATCACCAGCGTGCCACTGGCACTGTTCTGGCTGAAACCAGGACATAGAGCATACCAACAGCAATAGCAACTTTCAAGTACATACTTGGAAGCAACACTCTTGAGCCTCACAAAGACTGTTGGCTTCAATTTCCTGTAAGACGTGCCCATAGCCCATCACTCCACGTGCATAACATCTTATCTACAGAAAATTTAGAACTTGGTGAAAACAGAGATCAATATGAAGGTAATACTTGAGAAACTGGTTGCAGAACAGGTAACTCTAGAAGAGAAACCACTTTGTAATAAAAAAAGTAGTGAAAGAAGAGCATTACATTCAGTAGAAAAACATCAGTATACCATATGCATATGGAAAACATGTTAGAATTTTTTTTACCTTACATATTTACTGTCTCATTATATTAAGACTCTCATTCATGGTCTATGGGAAAATTCCTGTCCACACACAAGAAGTTTAAAGTTTCTCTTTTGACACCCTCTGATCAATGCACTCTAATAGAATTAATAGGCTGTTCAGAAAAATAGTTGAAAATGGTAGGGAAAAAGCTGGTATAGGATTAAGACTGTCAATTTTAGTACCAGGTGTCCTATAAAAAAGGTATTTTTTGCTGGACATGACCAGCATCATCTTAGTGATAAAAATCAAAGTCTTCACCTCCCCCTATCACTGCTCAGCCCAGCATCTTTTCCCTCATCATGCTTATCCTTAAACCATCAATAATAATTTTGTGCACAGCAGAAGCATCACTAGGCTTGTAGTCACTTCCAGCCTCCTCTGGCAGAAAAATCACTCTGACTCATTCTAACAGCTTTAGAGAGGCTGTGACAAGCATGGAAACGATATGTTGACAAACCATTTTGAAACTTAAGAGTTGGTTATGGACACAAGCTACAAGAAGAAGTCAATTTCTTGTTCTAAAAATACAGGCACTGTTTTTTTTAAAAGAAGGAAATATTATTCCCGGTTAAGTCAGTGAACAAAGAAACATCATTAGGAAAGGATGGAAAACATGATGAAATGAGTTTTTAGAGTTCCATAGAAGAATGTGTCTAAGACTAAACGTTCTGTCCTTCGTAATTTCATGGTGGGGAGGAAGGAAAGTGCAAAATGTCATTTTAATGAAAAACGATTAGAGTATTCCACACTGAGTAAAGAATTGTATTCTCTCTCTGTAATGAAAAATATTTCACTGACCACTATTTCAGTTATCTCATTTTAGGGCACTTGCTGGGTACAAAAGTCAATATAGATTCACAGCAATTAACTGAACAGGATCATAGGCTACAGCAGTCACTTTGTCATGATGGTATATTTCAAGGGGGTCCAACCTTTTGTCTTGCTTGAGCCCCATAGAGTGAAGAGGAATTGTCTTGGGCCACATATAAAATATAAAATATAGTTAATGTATAACAAATTTATAAAACAAAATGTAATCTTTAAGATATATTTTTATGAAAACAAAGAAAAAAATGTAAAACTTATGGGAAGTTTGACTTTGTTTTAGTGAAACAAATGCATCAGTCTGGGTCAGTGGAAGTGTTTGCAACTGTTAGTGAGTTCTCAGGGTGTTCAGAGATTTTTGAGGTAATTTTAGTCTTCCCGTACTTCATCCTTAAGCGTAGCTGGTCACAAATATACATACAAACAGAAAGCAATGATGCTAATTAGGCGTGATTGTGAAGCAAGGGATCTCTCTCTCTCTGGTAAGATAAGTCTTATAAAAGTCTATTAAAGAGATCAATTTTTCATTAATTTCAATGTCTGATTGCACCCTACACATTCTATTTAAAAATTTGCAGGTAATATATTTATGTTAGCTGAAAACAGAGTTGCAAATATACTAAGAAATCAATTATTTTTTTCAGAACACTTGAAACCTATTCTCAAATTCCTGTATCAAAATGGAAAGCAAGGCTTTACAATATTGACAAATTTACTTTTTCCTTTATTTTGATAGTACAAATATTTTCAAGGTAGGTAATTTTTTGTATCCCTTTCCTTTCTCTCATTCTAACTTTTTAAAGCTTTAGTATCTTTATGGAAATGGCATAAACTATCCAGAAACTCATTATACCACAGTTCAAAACAGTTCTATTACCTATTTCTCACCATATGCTCAAGTAATTATAATCAGTGTTAAAATCTTGTAATTATAATTTGCACAAAATTAACTGTATGAGACTTTTCTGTGCCTCATATTTTAGTAATGTTAGTTATTATTTCCACTTCTGCAATGCCTAAAGGCTATTTCAGTAGGAAAATACATATAATAAAAAGAGAGATAATTATAGATGTCTTTTAAAAAGTGGGGTTTTGTTTCTTATAAATCACTTCAGCCTAATCTAAGATCAAAGACACCAACCTGTGAGACTACTGTACATCATTAGTAAAGAGTAAAGTTAAAGTAAGTTCCCCTGTAGATCTTTTTCTGTATTTCCATATTTTGACACATTTAGTTTGGATTATTTTTTAAATCTCTGACGTTATTGTATGATACACTGGAAGGAATTAGACCGTTGAAGTTACTGTCTTAAACTACTACCTTTTTCTCATGACTTTAAATCTGTTAGCACTTTTTACTCAAATAAAATTACTACCTCCTGCATTTCCTTATATTTTTTATTTTGTTTCTTTAAATCCGTACTCTTTTTTTTTTTTTTTTTTTTTTTTAAAAGATGCAATCATAAATAGAAAAATCATTTCTGTTGATATGCACCACTTATAGTCCAAACCAGATTCCTTGGAAACTAAACATTTGTATATACATAGTGCTGTACTGTGCCATATCAACAGAATAAGATAGCTCTAACAAAGTTGTAAGATGTATTTTGTTTTTATTTTTCCATGAATAGATGTAATTGGCCTTCATGGATTCCATAGGAGAATCAAGAATTCACTTATATTTTTGTACTCAAATTATGCAGCTTGTTGTAGCAAGAGTTATGGTATCTGTATGCAGAGGAACCATTAGAATGCTCACATTTACATCTTTGTTTCACATAGACGTTGTAAGATGTAAGCTGTCCCTGAGAAGGATGTGCTTTTAACAGCAACACAGGCAGCACTTCAAAATAATTTATTTTCTCATTTTTTTTTATTTTTTTAGCATAGACAGAAAGTGCTCAGAAGAATGAAAACACATTCTTCTATTATCTTTACTGACAATAATTTCAACATCTGAATCTCATCAGTAAAGCTGATTGTATGTCTTTTTACTAGCAGACAAACAGGAAAATTATTGTGCTGATATGATTGTTTTTAAACTACTCAATAGGAATCAGCTAAATATAAAGGCATAAAAAGGCAGCAGCAAATATACTATAACCTCCTCCCATTCTTGCAGAAGATTCTCTAAACTTTCAAAAATAAATTAACATTTTTTAATCTGTTTACTCTTAGAAAATTGTTTCCCATGCATTGACTTTTTAATTCTTGCCCATTATCCTATTAATTTTCATTGTTAATATTTCTAGCCGACACACCCTTAAAGTTTCATTTATACTTACTTATATATAAGTGTATGTATACACACACATGTTCTTCCAGTACTTGAATGGAGCTTATAAGCATGAGGGGGACTGGCTTTTTACATGGTCTGAGAGTGACAGGACAAGGAAAAACACCTTTAAAAGAGAAGAGATTTAGTTTAGATGTTAGGAAAAAATTCTTTTCTTGGAGGGTGGTGAGGCAGTAGTGCAGGCTGCTCAGAGAAGCTGTGGTGCCCCATCCCTGGAGGCACTCAAGGCCAGGTTGGATGGGGCCCTGGGCAGCCTGAGCTGGTGGGGGGGCAGCCCTGCCCACATCAGCGAGTTGGAAGAGAGCAATCTGTAAGTTCCCTTCTAACCCAAGCCATTCTGTGATTCTGTGTATATGTATATGCAAGTACATAAAGCCCACCACCATAGAAGGGAATATCACTTTCATATATATATATATATCTCTTTCAAGTTTTCCTTTCTGAAATGAGCAAGTTAGTGAAAGTAAAATTAATTCAATGAATTCACTCTGAAGTAGCATTATTATCAACAAACGGTCTTAATGATAAGTTTTAATGAGTATCTGATTCTGTAACCACATTGAGCACTTCTCAGAAAGTGTTCCTTTTCAGAAGAGATCTCTTGAAGACAGCATAAAAATTGTAGACCATCAGCAAAAATTTGAATTTCAATCCAAATGTTCCAAAACGTTTTATATAATAAAAATATATTATCTATTCCTATGCACACACACACTTAGAAGAGATACCAAAAGCTTCAGTCTATAATTTTAAGTTAGTATATATGAGATGCAGGACACCTTAGTCCGATCTTATGTTTACTTAATAATGAACTTCACTGGTTTTATTCTGAAACTAACAACAATTTCACTATTCCATACTTTTAAGTTCAAAATTTCCAAATATTGCCTTTTTTTTTTTGTCTTTGTTAGCCATAATTCTATTTGTCCTTTGGAATAAACTTGAGAAGCAGATACGAGTGCTTGACACTGCAAAATGGAACTAGAGACACCCTTCTAAATAAAGCATCATGTAGCACTATAATAAATAGCCACTAGGAGCAACATTCCATTTCAGGAATGCAGCTGCGGTAGGACTATATTATGAAACATCACTACATTGGATTACTCTGAGATGGCCACATATCACTATAGTTGTGTCTACTGCAGCTGTTACACTACAACAGAGTTCAGTATGGCATTCACATCCCACATAAAATTTCCCTTAATGTTTTCACATTCTAGGTTTTGTTCTCTAATTCCCAGAGTCACAAAGATGACTCTGAAAATTGGACTCTTGCAAAACCTAGCACTGAACCTTCTAGCACTGAGTTGAAATGAAAATAGTGAACTGCCCGCATCTCCATTCAGATTTCACTGTTGCAGAGCCTGTCATTTTTCAAGTATATGATCGGTAAACTGGACCAAACTGTTATTTTGTGCTTTTCTGTATAAATCCCCCTTTCAGTACGTTGTTGCCCCCTCCCCTCCTTAAGTGGGGTGACATCAAGCTAGGAAACCACCAAAGCATGACTTTGAATTGCACCTCAGGAAATTCAGAGTGAGAAGGAAGGCACAGAAAATAGCAAAAAAATCCAGGTATTTCTGTTGCTGTAGAGCTGGTGTACGCACAGGACTTTGACCATGCAAACAAAGTGTTATAGCCCCTCTTAAATAGCTTCCATCATCTTCTAGCAGAGATACCTTCAGACAACACTTATTATGACAGACAATAATTATACTCTACTCACAGATATTATTAAAACTGAAGCAAAGTCAGGAGAAATTAGAAATAAGTTGATCCTTCATGATGCAATCAAAGCAAGCGTACAATGGATAGCAAAGTGCATGCCAAGACATTGTGTTAGGGCTGCTGACAGGTGACCAGGTTGCTGCTGAGACCCTGCCCCAGGCTAACAGGGTGTGAGAAATCACTGGGCACAGCGTGCGAATTCACAGAGGTGACAGCTCACGCCATGAGAAGCTGACAAAAGTTACAGACAACAGTGAGAGGAAAGGCTGGCCTTTACAGATGGTTATGGGGTTGTGATTTGAGGAACAGCCAAACTGCACAGGCAGTTGAAGAGGGGGGTGCTGGAGAATGGCGGGGGAGCTGTCCATCACACCCACAATACCAATGACACTATGAGGCTGAAATCACCTTGGTAATTTTGTCAGAAATATCAAAGATGGGTATAGATTTAATACAACTGGCCTTGACAGAAGGAAAATAAGTATGGATATGTTTCTGAGGAGAAGATTAGGTCAAAGAAAGGCAAGAGGATGGATGCTTTCCCTAAGAGCACAAGGGGAAATGGAAAACATTCAAGCACCCCATTATCACCACTTTGGTGACAGTTACAGCCCTCACAGCAACATCTTCCCAAACATTTTCCAGTACATTGCAGTATCTTATCCACATAAAAGAGTTAATCATCTGTTAAAAGCTACATTTTAGGAAGGAAAGTGAGGTTACTGTGATTAGCTTACAAATTGCTACTCTTTCATTAAAAAAAAAAAAAATTATAATTAGATTTTTCCATAGGAGGCTGATTTGACATTCAGAGTACTTTTCTTGCTTCAGTTTATGATGGAATCATACTCTACAGTCTTGTCATTCAATGCAAAACAGATTAATTTACTGATTTAGTTTCATCACCGTTTATTGTGGTTACACAGTGTCAGGAATACAACATGAATTATAAACTAGCTAATCAAGTACCTGCTCTATTATAATATGATTTAAACTAGGATTTCCAATTTTTTGGAAATGTACACTTTTTAAGAACACATACTTCTAATGCATACTTGAACCATGACTACCTCTATCTTTAATACATAATGTAGATGATACAGATACTATAGTTTGCATATGCTTTTCCTGATTAAGCAACCACAGATATGAACCATCTTCTGACTCATTGTAAAAGATGCAGGGAACTACTGTTTTCTGTTGCACATACTCTGAAGATGACCCTTTCATTCTGAAGTTAACCTATTCTGAATTACACACCCGCTAAATTAAATGCATTGTCAAAGCAGAATCTGACAATTTGGTACAAAAAGCTATTCATCAGACGATTTGTAATGTAACAGTTAAGTGAACAATGAGAACTTCAAGTAGCAATATTAAGGCCTGTAAAAGCAGTGCCAATTAGTGCAGCAATTTTTCTAATGTCATACTGTTGTTGCAGCTCTTAATAGTGCTATTCATTTAACGTATTAGGTAGGACATAGACTTAAACTGAAAGCTCAATGGCAAATACCATCAGCTTTGAAATAATTCAGAATATAATTTTTCCAGCTTAGTCTTTTGAAGATTAACTAGTCCTCCTTTAAGTTGCACTACTATAGTAGTTTAAATATATGGAAAGAAATCTACAGTTGAATTATCCTTCAATATCCAGTTACCACACAGGCAGCTCATGAAAACAGCTCTGCAGAAGTTCTATAAACTTCTCTCCTCTCCCCTCAGAATAGTTTCAAGTACTGCAAAAATGCCTCCTACTCCAAAAATCTCGTTCTTAGAAATAACTTATCACAGAAAAATATTAAGCATTACTGTATCTTGGTTTTGTTTTGTTTCCAGATAGAAAAGGGTTCTTATGTTTATACTGTTGCTCTTGGCTTCTTTGCATTTCAGACATCAGAATCGTATTTCCTTATTTCCTATTTTGTTGCCAGCCTC
This sequence comes from Numida meleagris, assembly GCF_002078875.1. Lineage (NCBI taxonomy): Eukaryota > Metazoa > Chordata > Aves > Galliformes > Numididae > Numida > Numida meleagris. The sequence goes on from NC_034409.1 coordinate 95,767,728, forward strand.
ACTTGAAGACCTTGGTCCTCCAGCTGTGAGCCTATTGGCAGACAGCACCCTTGTCTTTCTGATCTGGTGTTTGCAGCGCTTCCAAGGTTACAGATAAGGTGACATTTTCTCATCACACAGATGCACACAGCATCTGTGGACATCTATATTTGCAACTTTAGTACCATTTTCTTATCTCTTTGTCCTTCAGGAGATTCAAGCCAATGTCAAATATTGAAATGTAATTTCAACTAACCAAAGGTCAGGCCATATGATTGGATGTCAAATTTAATTCATATTGAAAACTCACTCCTACATCACTGTGGACTTCTTCAAAAAAGTTATTTAGGTGGAACTTAAACATAAAAGCAACTATACCTTAAATCCCACCAATGGCTTGCGTGTACCTATGCATGGAAACAATGGACCAGCATTACTAACTAACTGCTCCCTTTGGACTCTCAAAGGAGGAGAGGTAGAAGGAAGAGAGCCTCACATTTGCTAGATGAAAGTCAGGAAAATAATTATTTGTCAGTTCATATCAAGGATGACATGCTGTGTGCCTGAGCACAAAATGAGGGAAGACTTAAGAATTCATCAGTTTGCATTTTCCTCCCTGATGTTAGCTCATTAATCTTTGGATTTTTCAAAGCTGTCACTACAGGATTTTTTCTCTCAACTGTTGATTTGTTTAATGAACAATAAATCTTTTTTCCTAAATTTGGAATATTCTGAGTTTAATAAAAATCCCAGGTAACTAGTGATACTAGTAACACTTGTTACTAGATCAGGCATCAGAATGTCCTAGTAATCCACTGAACACACAAAATAAAGTCTTTGAACTAAACTTCAGTCTCCATGCAGTAGGCTGCGTAGGTAAGCTCAAGTTCAGATAAAACAAAAACAAAATGCATCAGTCCCCGAAACAAACAATGAAAAATCTTGTTCCATCAGAGTTCTGAGCATTTTATTAATATTTTTATTCAGATTTTTAAAAAAATTTTGAGAAAGAGAAGAAATATTTCATTTCATGTAAAAGTAAAAGAAAATACATCTTGATTGTTTCATACAGAACTCTTAGAAACTCCCAAAATAAGTGACATGATGTTGTTCTCTGTTGGACTCAGATTAGATTTCAACCTAAGCTCATGTAATGATATTGAGTAAGTTTCTAGAAATCAGGCAAAAGCAAACTTCCTTTTGTTCCCATTCTTCATATTGGAGGAAACCTGCTTACCTATATTATTTGCAGTTTGTGTCATTTTCCCATGAAAATGCTGTTTAATTTCTTTTAATTCTCGGTTTGTTCAATGAAAAAAAGAAAGAGGAATTACTTTTGATTTCAGTAAATCAGTGAAAAAAGCTTGCTGACTTTCTGCATAATTTAATATAGAATATTTATAGCTTCAAATGAATTAATCACACAGGCAAATTACAGACATCATTAGTCAATTATGCATACCACCACAGAGTGTGCAAATGCAAGACTCCAATCATACAAGATGTCTTCAAGTGTTACTGAAAAGAGCATTAAAATCCATGGGTTTGAGTCATACTTGTTACGAACATATGAAATTCCTTTAAGTTTATAAGATTCGATAGAATGAAATCATAATTTATCCATTTACTTCTATGCTTTTTAGTCATTCAATTTCTTACAGATCTGATCTGCCTGTAGAGTGTAAACACAATTAACTCCTCAGCTGCAGATTGTTTGAGGGGTTTTGGTAACAGAATCCTTGTACATTTGTTTAAGTAATTATTCCTTCAAATGCTGAATATTTCAATGCAATAGAAATTCTTCAGAGAAAAGTGGGAGCGGGGTGGAGGTGTCTTTAAGATTAGATTCTTTAAGATACCCATTAGAGCTAAGAACTCATGTTTAGATGTGTATAATTAAATCTTTATCTAAAGAAAAGAATTAGATTCTTATTGCTGCAGTAAATTTGAGAGGTTTTTTTATGCACGTGAGAAACTGTAGCATAGCTACTCTAAATAGATTTTATTTTTTAAATCAACACCATCAGGCAAGGAGAGGAATTTGGAGAATGCTGACACAATTCAAAGAACTGTGGTGCAGAGATCTTTCATTTGTTTCCGTGCATGTTGGTAGAACTACATGGGACAGTAAGAGCATAGAATGGCAATACTGCATCAGGTCCCAAAAATGAGGCCACTTGCCACCAGCACAGCCTCACACGGATACAGATATACTGTTCCTGAAGCTATTATTTTTTCCCAGTCAAATTGTTTCTTTCTGCATCCTGTTCCCAATGTGCTTGGCAGGACACCCCGCCACAGATGTCCCATCATTGTGCTCAGAGGGCAACAACTGTACTCCATGAGTGCAGTCCAGCACACACATTCTCCTTAAGCATGTGAACGGAAAGGATATGGGGGGCTTTATGAAGCACATTATATACAAGTATCAACTTTCCTGACAAGCAAGGAAATACAATCAACCTCTGTGGAAGAAAATCTCCAGACAAAAGCTGTATAGCCGCATAGTTAATAGACAATGGCAGAAAGTGACATATGAGTAGAGACTAAATGAGACCACAGAATTCAGTTTAAATTAATTTCTTTATCTTTCTTTCCCCTCCTTTTTGGCCTTAATGCCATCATCTTCATCCTCACAAATATATAACAAGGTCATTCTTCAAGTGACCAAAATATCAGCTCTGTCAGAATGATACTGGATCCTGACATAATGAACTTGTATTGCTAAGCTTAGCTTAGATAATCAGGCTGGTAGTGGTTCCGAAAACATAAGCACTAAGTAAATGAGACAGTACTCATTCTTCATATTTTTTCCATTAGCTGTTTTCATCAATACTTGCATAATAGCTTTTATTAACAACATACTACTGTCCAGTCTCTCCTGGAGAAGACAAAGCTCTATAGCTGCAAAAACTCTCATCACATAGCCTGCCTTCAGTTATTTTTCAAAAGCTCTCCTGTCCTGAGTGAAATCAACCATATTTGATCAATAACATTAAGGTCAAAACATCTCAAGGACATTGCTAAATTACTTCTCTAGAGTCTAGGGGTTTTTTTTGTTTTTTTTTTTGTTGTTGTTGTTGTTGTTGTTGTTGTTGTTTTTTTATGAAGTCTTCAAAATCTTAAGCTGTATGACAAACACAACCACAGTCAAAGGGCTGTTTCCTATATGGAACCTCTTTATGTGGGAGCCTGATTCACATTCCTTGCATTTCCCCCCATCACTTCAAGAAGTATGACTGCAAGTCGCCATACCCCATCAGTATCCCATTAGAACCCAAGGTCAGAGCTTCACACTCGTCTTTTGTTCTTAAATCAGTCTTCCCACATTAATTTCCAAGTTTATCCATTCACTCCTACTTTTTATTTAAGAAGTAGCTGCAATCTAATGTTTCGTGAGCTTTAGCAAACAAATGCTAATTTTTAGTGAAGACTTATGTTGGGTCTGATGAGTCCTTTAGTTTAGTTTTTTTTCCTGATTCACCCAGGAATTGGTTTGCCCACATCTCCCCTCCAAAGGATAGGCTTGCAAACTGTCAAAATAAACAATTAAAGCTGTAGTTCAAAGCAATTAGTAACAGCAGGGAAGGATTACACTGCAAATAATTTGCAACTTATCAAAACCTAGCCACTATGCCAAGCATTGACTCTACCCAAAATTATACCTCCCATACATCTACAAACCAGACTTTGACAGCATCCAAAATATCACAGTAGGCACCATATAAACTCACAGAAAGAATAATCTTTGCTTCTGGGAGCTCATTATTTATATAGATTTATTTCTTTTGAAAACAGGAGAAAAATTCCTGTTGATGTATCCAGCTTTCTGGATCCATCTGAAAAACTCTAAGTGATCCTGCTAAACAAGAAATGTGGTTTATTCAGAGTCAGATGAGGAATTTTTCCACACACATTCACATTCCCTGCGCTTTCACTTATGAACACCTCTGCAAAAACTAATATCAATCTTTAGCAAGGCAATCATAACTTTGAAGGGCTGCTCAGATTGGGACTACGTAACTGCCATTCTGTGCACTATTTTTATTAGCAAATTATTTAGAAAGAGAGAGTTAGGGAGCAGACGTGTGGGGATTTTTTTTCAGATATCTGACCACACAAGAAAGGGAGAAATCAAAGTCTTGAAAAAAATCTCCACTGCACCACCAGAATCTTGCAATTAAAAAAGAAAGCTGTGTTTTCCATCTATGTTCATAAAAATATCTTTTAACTTTTTATGTTGACCACACTACTTCAAACTTTATGACTAGAAGTAACATTCTAATGTGTTTTGTGACAACCACGTTGTTATGTTGAAGACACAAGAAACCAATGAGCTTGAATTCAGTCCTGCATTCAATCAGGTTCATCTGAGTTGACAGATTTTTACCAACTTGCTCTGCATATAAATGACCTCTTTTCTCCTGTTATTTATAAAATCATCTATTTTTTCCAGTCACGTTGCTAAATTTAAAAAATAGTGATGTGAGAAGCTGTCTGACCAGTACAGCTTTTGTATGAGGTATAATAATCAAAATTGCTTAAACCGTGGGCCTTTGCTCTAGTACCTATAGAACTACAGTGACTCTACTGAATTTGAAACGGACATTACAGAAGCAAAATTTCAATGTATTTCCTCTCATAGCATGCATGAGTCAATAAGCTGTTTAACGTTAAAATTAGTCAGCTGAACTATGTTGCAAAGAAGTCAAATACCATTGTAACAATTGTGTGTTAAAAAATGAACTTTAATATAAAGTTCACAGGAACTAGAAAATAAAGACTGATAGCAGAACTAGTTCTGAGACCCTGCACACATCTACTGGCCTAGAAGACAGACTAAAACAGTCTTTGTGTAAATGAAATTAATAGAAGAACTGTGACAACTATTTTGAGTTTTTTTCACTTTCTTGATTCAAAATGAGGTAAACACACTAAAAAGATAAGCAGAAAGAGAAGGGATGTCTTAGTTTTGCACGACATGCTATTACTACAGGCTTGGAGGAAAATTTTGATGAGTTTTCCATGACTTTCACGGGCTTTGGGCACTTTAGAAAGCACACAGCTAAGAAACAGTTTTGAAATTCATATAGAGCAGTGGAATTTGCTCTGAAACAGAAGGAAAGACAATCTATTGGACAGTGAACATAGACAGATTAACAAGGATGCCCAACTAGCTCATCCTCAAACTATCTCAACAATTAAAACAGATTTCACCCATTTAGATTCTTTTAAAGCAAAAATATTGGGAGAATAAAAGAAATGAAACTATTGGTTGGGGAAGGAAAAAAAAAGAAAAATGGCTACAAATCATAAACTTATTTGTGAAAGGTTCCACCAGGGACCAGATGGCCTTCATTCTTGCAATTGCAGAGTACAATACTTGTAAATATAAGCATTTCTAGATATGATCATGAAAATCAATCTGCCAGTTTTCCAGGGTCCTATACTGAAAGCTAAAATGTGATTTTTGAGTTCAGCTTTAGCAATAAACACCTTGAAATTCTCATTTACATAAACATCATAGATTTAATTTTTTAAATCAGTTTTTAATTTTAGATATTGACCAGGAGATGGCAGCAGTACCCACTGAATTTATTTACATGACTGAAACAACAGCATTTCAAATTAAAAACATATGACACATATGCAAATCAGAAATATGAAATTGTAAATCCTGCAGCCTCTCCTAAAATATAATACCTCGTCAGGGATTATATGTGTATTTCTATTTTACTTTCATTGTGATCATTTGCTTTTGGGTCACCTTCAGAAATGAATTAAAAACTGATATATTTTCATATGCCATGGCACAGACTTTCTAAGTCAGAAATCAATGATTTATTCCCTTATTTATAGATTCAGTAATAATACAGTGCAGAACATAGTGATCTGTGTGTAGTGGTGGATAAAACTTCTAAAATGTGATTTACAGTTGTAAGGAAATGATCAGAAGGCAAGGATGCCGATAAGATATGAATCCCAGGTATGAGGGCATTACAAGTGCAAAGGAATGGGGACAGAGAAGGAGAGGGCAAGGGAGCTTCACTATTGTAAATAAGGAGGAGGGATCTGCGGGGAGGAGAAGAGCGAAGAGGGTAAAAAAAAGAACAAAGAAGAATATCTCTAAGTCAGCAGCTCATGTAATTCCAAAAAGCTGTTTCAAGTCATGACCAGCATGCAAACATGCATGAACAAGAAATAAAATTAAGAAATAGGAAGAGCACAATGGATTTTAAGGTGACGTTCATCAATGAATATTGCTGGAGGAGAAAATGTTCTAAGAATTGAGAAGACACTCTCACATGCTAAAATAAAGTTATAATTTCATCTACTTTCACAACCTTTTTTGAAGTTATGCCTCTGCAATTCTGTCAGCTGCTGTAGATTCAGTAACACAAGAGCTGTCTGCCAGTAACAACGTGCCTGCTACTAATGAATTTAATCCAGTTTCAACTAATATTTTATAGTATAATTGAAATAAATATTGTTTTCATTTGGCAGTCAAAGAAACTTTACCTCTTCTGTCCTGTTTCAGGACAGATCTGGAAACAGGATGAATCCCTAATTAGCTCCTCTATCTTTTTCACCAAAATACATTGATATCAAGTGGAAAAGAGGTTAGCTCCCTTTTGTAATGACATAACATATCCTGATGTTCATTCAGGGAAAACAAATAAGTCACTGGACTTGGTATCTCCCAAGACAACGTACGTCCCTCACAGAGGCTGTACAGTGTAAAGAATAAAGATGTTTAATTCATTTCCACAAAGGAAAATTAAATGTTAAATTTGTGTTCTTCACAACAGACAAAACACACCTTATAGGGTTAGTCATCATCACTGTGAGCTAGGCATTTTTCCCCCTATCCTCAGCAGTCTGCTGCTATAGATGGCCACCAAGTGTATTCACTTATAAGGTGGAATATTGATTATCACAACAGATCAATGCCTATAGCATAAGTGGATAAATTCAAGGAGTCACAGTGGGTCATATTAATTAGTGCTAGAACTTCCTGCTTCTCAGGTATGTGCAGATACTGATTCACAGTCTCTTGGGTGTTATCATCTATCACTAGCTTAGAAATGTGCAGGGAGCACAGGCCTTTTAACTCTTCTGCCTCTGTCCAGCTTGAAGAGGCTGCCAATCCCAGGCATGCACAGTGAAAATGTGTACCAAAACCCCACACACAGAAGGTAGTGTTGCAAAATCCATCTACATCTAATACATGTGGATACACTGGCCAGCAGTCTCATAGTTGATTTTATTTTCTACCTATGCAGAAGGACTAGCAGGGCACTCCAGTTGGACCAGAAATACAACTGCAGCTTCTTTACAGTATGAACCAAATGTTGGCAGTATATAATGTACTTACTTATTTGTGCTGAAGAACATTTTGGGGGGAGCAGTTTAGTTTACTTAAAGGGAAAGTCTACAGATTCTTAAGAATAAAATGACAATCTCCACGCTTGCCTTCAAACTATTAAGAAAAATGAAAATATTCTGCTAAGAAGATAACCAATTAAGTGAGAAATCTTCCTACAATTCTCCTCTCTAAGAAAAGTTCTTCTGCCTTACAAGTCATCCAGAAACACAGCCCAATCCAGAACACTCCACTATCAAGAGTCACTGCAACTACAGTGACCTACAAAAGTGAACCCCAAAAGCAGCACCCAGCTCACAGTCAAAGGATGATGCCTAGTGGTTTCCTATGGATATCATTGTTTTTATTTACCTTAGCATCTTGACTCTGCTCATGCTACATATGTCTGCTGAAACCATGCTCTCAATGCCAGCCTCTCTCACCAACCTGGGTTTCCTCTCAATAGTTTCACAACCAATCTTTTCTTACAGTAGCTTTTGAGAATTACTTTGTTGTTTCAATATACCAAACATGTGAGCTCTAGAAAAAAAAAAAGGCACTGACTAGAGCGGACACTTGGAGGGTTTCTGTATGTTACTCGTAGAAACAAACAAAAAAGGAAATTGACAGAAAATTCAGTGCGCAATGTTTCAGCTCCTTCCCTTCTGGCTGAAGAACATTTTCTCCCTTCATTTAGGAAAATACTTATAATATGAACTTAATTGAGAACATGGAAAGTGAACTTTAACAGTTAAGGCATCAAATATTCTTCAAAATGTAGTTGCAAGAGTTGTTGAAAGGTTTAGCCACACTCACAGATGGCACCCAATGAACAATTATGTCTTCAGGATGACAAATCAGTGGTCATAAGTATTTAAGAGTACTAGACCTCCAGATATTGCAGAATAAAAACCATTTTCACATCTTGCTGTCAAGATTTTATTTATTTAACTTAAAGGGTGCCTAATCTGTCATATCTCATAAGCCTGAAACCTTGTCACGTCACTTCAATAATAGTCAAATGAAGTAAATGAAGAGAATATTACAAGAGCATAGAAAATCAACAGTATTCTGACTAAGACCAGTTTTTAAGAACTCCTTCTTTGGCCTCAGAAGGAGAAAAATCATTATTTTGGAAGAGAGATCAGAAGAAGAGACAGCTGGCTAACACACATTCCAGATAACAGGAAGGTCATGGTATTTTGGCAGGTGGAAGCATCCTGATGAACAGGCAGAATTTACAAACACCGCTTCTTCACATGAATGCATCTGCCAGTCCACTGGTAAAGTAATGCTTGTCAGAGTTATCTCAGTTCATTTGGTAACCTCCTTTCCAGACAAGTTCACGTAACTAAGATATCATATGGAACTTTTGCAAGGCAAAAATACCTCAAGCATTATTTCAAGACTGATTAGCTGCATATTTGGATCGATCCATAAAACCTGCTCAACATTCCAGGTAATGGAAGGGGAAGCAAGCTAACAGACATCTCCAGCTGTGCAACAGATATCGATTAAGTTGCAAGGGAAGTTCAAGGTCCCAGTTACATATAGAAAGTCAGAAAGGGGTCTCTATCTGCTTTTTCATGTGCCAGAGTGGTGAGTTACATTTCTCAGAATGCCAGTTTGTTTTCCTCAGTGTTAGCAAAGCTTTTTAGTCCTTGTTTTCTTGTCACTCATCTCCCTGCCACCATACACCTTTGCATAATGCTGTGGTTTAGGATTATCTTATACACTAATGCTTTGAAGAAACAAGAACTCAGGTTTTTTGCACTCTCAACAAAAATACAGTTTTAAAGTAAAGCTAATATCCCATAATGTATTTCACAATGTCCTCATCAGTGGATTATAATTACATGATTTCTGATTTGCTGTTTTTTTGACTTCTCAGACTTAGGGCAATATTTTTCATACATAAGTCTTTACTGAAGTAACTAAAACTATCTTACAGTAAAATAATTTGATAGTTTATCATTGCATTGCTTTAAAAGTGACTAATTCAACAAACCTAAAAAAAAAAGGCTTGAATATGTATCACTGCTGTCAAAAAAGGTCCAAAAAAAGGAGTTCAATTTTCTAGATGAGTATTTGTTATATCAGTGCAGTCAGATTAAGGCTCAGGTTAAAGTTCTACATGTCTGGCAACTGAACTTTTTAATTATTTTTATTTTTTAATATAGAACCAACACTTCTTTCACTTCTAAACTTAATTTTCTATTCACATCTCCTGTTCTGTAGATGATGGCAGAATTTCAGCAGACCAGTTTGCCATTCACATTCAAGAGGATCACCCAACCAGTATAGGAATAGAAGTTTTATTACCGACTGCCTTAATTTTAAGTGTATACATTAAATTTTAAACATCTGCAATTTAACTGACTTATTGTGAATAATTTTTTTTTCCTCCTTAACATTTTCTATTATTGAAGAGGTGCTTTTTCTCTCTCGAGCAATTAGAAGACAGTATATTAACATACTCTGAATCTTGGCCACTTGATAATAAGAACAATCTACTATGTTCCAATAAATGCTCATAACTGGGGCTGAGGGACAGGAAATATATTTTGTTGTTGTTTATATTTTTTGAACATAACACTCCTAAATGTTTTAAAAATAATTTTTCTCTAATATCCTATACCTCAAAGTTTTCAAAGTACCTCTCAAAATAACATTCTACAGTTTGAATTTGAAGCACTGGTTTGGAGCATTATTCAAACAGTTAAGTTAATTTCTCTTTATCAGATGTACGAAACTCGATAATTCAAATATTAAACTATTTTTGTGTCTATGGAATACCAGAAACAATTAGAGACATTTCCAGTATAACTTCCCCCTTTAGTATGTAAACTACTAAACCTTACATGAAATTGACAGCTCGTTGTTGTTTTTGTTTCTTAAGTAAAATAGCAAGTATCTGAATTATTCAAAAGCAACAGGTAAGTGATAAGGGAAAAGATGCATGTGCACAACAAAACAGAGTTCTTCCTTTGCTGGGAGGCAACTTCAGTAATATCCAAGTGACTCAGTCTCCTGCTAAAAATGCTCTTTCCATCTCTGCTTTTCAAAAGGAATCTTTTACTGAAAATTCACATATCATTCAGCTTTACAGAATGCTGAAATGAAAAATAGATGCCTACTGTCACACAGCTACATTGATTATAAGTGAAAATGTGATCATTTTGCATTAACTTGCCCCACAGCACTGGAGTTCCATCAAAGCATCAGAAGGAAATTAATGCTTTCATATAGTGCCTAAGAAAAATATGAGATGTTGTTCACTTTGCCCTCTAGACAAAGAGCTATATGCCAGTAGCTGAGAGGTAATAGCTTTCAGAAGAGAACATGAACTCTAGACTTTTATTAAAATCATTATTTAATGTGCAAAAAATAATGAAGCCACAGCCTTGGCATTTAAAACAGCAATTTGTAGTTATTACATCTTAGATCATGAGGCTTATTTTGTAAAAAGCCAGTCTTTCTCAAATTAAAAATTCATCATCAACTCCCACAGATTATGTAGTCCTTTAAATGATGCCATTTCAAACAGATTTATTCCAGCTAAACAAAGACCTTGACAAATGGCACAAACAACATTTCTATTTCATTGGTTTCTCTCCCAAAAGACCTTTCTTCCCTTTAGACTCTTGGAAACCTCACACAAGGGTTAACTAATGCACTGATATTTTAGTGATTTCACCTTCCAGGGACATTCTGGATTTTAACTTGCCATGATCCTCAACTACACTGTACAGTGAACTGTGAAAAATAACCTTCATCAGAAAGTTTATTCACTTTCCATACTGAGAATAGCATATCACACAGTGAACTACAGCAAGAAGGTATTAACAGGCTCAAGTGGATCCTTCTGATTAACATTTAATCCATTATGACAATTAGATTACAGTAAAACCCTGTTCCTCTCCAGAAAGGATCTTACTTAGAACCTGTACAGCAAAATGATGCTTACATAACTTGTATTTGTTACTCCATTTTGTTCCAAAAAATGTTATGCTTTGATCTCTTTAAGGATCTCTTCAAGCACAAAATAATTTTTCATTAAGTGATATAAAATCACAGCAGATACAGATTTTAATGTTTTATATACTAAGTCTCTAGGAAGATCACTACAGCCTGACAAGAAGCTACAAGACAATACATTTGTTCTGTCTTACTAAAGAGAGATTTTACTAGGTAACTCTGAGAAGTTTAAATGAGATTTACACGTGCATCAGTAAGACAAGAAAAATGCTCCGCACGTTTTATCTCCTTCTTGCTTCAAGACTTGTTTAATTATCATTTGAGCTATAGTAGTGTCAAGAAGTTAGCATCCCTTTTGAAAAGAACACTGAAAGAGACTCAGTTCCTCCCCCAAATTACTTTAACGTATGGACCTGAATCAGCATGTAACATCACCTGTAATTTAATTTTTTATGTTGAATAGGCATTCTGATTTCAATCCCACTCATCTTTTCATCAAAAACTGTACATCTAAATTAACTTGTTTCTAAGCATGTCCTCTACTGTCTTCTCTATGTCTGTATTCAATACACTTCTTACACGGAGATTTCCTCTTCATTAACAGTTCACCTTTTCTGTACCCTTCAAGTGATCTCTACATGTACCACCAGACAAGATTTTAAGTAGAAGATATCAAGAAGCTAACGATGTTTTATTAAGGACTAAAACAACATTCATTACTATACTTTCCGTCTTACTAAACGGCTTGTTCTTTAGCTGTATCTACCAACAACTTTCTCCAAGATGCAGAGACTTACCCCTAAATGCCTTCATTACATAAAAATTCTAATAACCCTACAAAAGTTATTCACCCAGAAGTTTCAAAGAATTCTACAATGTTTCATGAAATTTCACAGGAAACCCAGGTCTATATATATGCAAAGTCAATTAACCTACCATTTATTAAACTGCTGTTTTTTCAGAGTTTTTTTTCTTTTTTTAAACTGAAGAATTACTTTTAAAAAATTTCAATTTTAAAGACAGAATATTGTGGGAATCTTTAATGTGATGACGATATATGCAGCTTATATGGTGTAAAAATTTAAGCACAATAAATCTAAATCAAAACACAAAAATTACAACATCCTGCTTGCAGGAATAATCATTTCAGGAACTTGAAAATAAAGGATAGCCACCATTACAGGTAGTTGACTGGAAAGATAATAAAATGAGGTGCTCTATTTAGGTCTCTGATAAGTTTCTACAATCAAATTACACCAATGTCCATCCTCAAGTACAATCTAAAATCAATTTGGTATACATAATGAAATATACCATGCAAAGGAAAAATAAAATTTAAGAAATTCAATCACTGTTGCTAAATGGAAAGAGAGAATATCGTAGTTGCTGCACATGACTTCAATTTGAACAATTTGACAATGAAGTCCACAGAGTCCTGTAAAAACTCGGAAATTCTATGGTACACACATCACTGACAGTTCCTTACTTTTTTAGTTTCTCAAACTTACTATCCTTAAAGCAAATACCAACATAATAGTCTCCATCTGTGAAACGGACACTATAGGGAAATTAAGAAAATAGCCAATACACCTTGAAGCTTAAGAAGTCTCTAAGGACACAGTTTTCTGAAGTGCTTAAAGTCTCAATAAATTTCCTCCCCCAGTTGTTATTTATTCGGACATTAGTAGCAGCTTTGCCTTCATATTTCTAAATTTATCTGCAGAGTTGAGAAAACATAATGAATGTCAAAGTATAACCAGTAATATAAAAAAAAAAGGGAGCCATTTCACCTGGAGGAGCTTGCTTCTCAGGGGGAACAGGCAGCTCGTGCCACCTTCAGAACAATTCTGCCTGCCAACTACTGCTCCACTATGACATTATTAAGGAACAGGATGCCCAAGGAGGTTGTGGGTGCCTCATCCCTGGAGGCACTCAAGGCCAGGCTGGACATGGCTCTGGGCAGCCTGGTCTAGTGGTTGGCGATGCTGCACACAGCAGGGCTGTTGAAACTAGATGATCATTATGGTCCTTTCCAAACCAGGCCACTCTATGATTCTATGAAATATTCAAAATCAAAGCATCCCTCCTCAATATATCTCCACCCTCTGTGGGTATTTAATGGGGCTCTGAATCCTCCAATATAAGCATCTACTTAAAACTGTGCATGCTCTTTGTCGTATTCACCTACTTCACTCACTTCTAGTTTTATGACCCAAGAATGAGGCAGGAAGCCAGTTGTATGACAAGTTCATTGTATTTCTTAAAAGAAACACCTTTATATATAATGCAAAGAGCACACAGATGAAGGTCTACTTTCATATTGCAAACAGTTTCTTGATTATTTGTACTGCTGACTTTCTTCAATGTTTAAATTCAAGCAAAATCTTAAAATTAAAATTTTTTATTGCAGATTTACTTTGGGAATTCTAAGATAGTAAGCACAAAAAATATTAAAGGAATTGAACAGTCTCAAAAGAAAAGCATTTCTTAGTAAGATCAGAAAATGCTGGTTATTCAGTAAAGGTAAACAGTAAATTAGGCAAGTAGGTTTTTTTTTAAAAAAAATTCCCCCCTGCAATGTATACTTTCCTCTACATTGTGCTCACCTTTTCTCCCAAAACCCAGCAAACATATGAAATGATTACATATTTAAGACTAGTGTATTTGCTGAAAGAAAGACAAATACTTCTTTATCTTGAAACTCAATTTGTGGTTGAATGATTAATGTCATCTAGGTCTTGCAATTACGTAAGTTTGTCACCCAGGGGGTTCAGGTTGATGTGTCAGGAGAAGTATGCATATTTCTTCTCAATTCAGTGCACAGGAAGGTATGTTTCCCTACATGGAGTACAGGCTCCCTCTATAGTTGCAGTCTAGCAATCAACGTTGTTGGGTCACCCTGGTACAGCTTTCATTTACATTGCTTCTTTATTGTAAAACAATATTTTATTTTAAAACAAACAAGAGCAACTATTCCTGTATAATCTGTTGCATTGCCTCTCTTCTTAATAACTCTATTAAGTTACTACTGACCAATGTCCAATCACACTTTTTAATAGGTTTTTAATAGGTTGCCATGCTAAACCAGGTATTTGCCCTGCTGCCAGGCTTGGAGTGGGTGTCTTTTTAAGAAGATTGGTCTGAAATTTAACAGGCTTCAGAATAATCTGCCTCAGCCCATTTATTTATTTAAATAAATGGCCCATTTATTTAAATGTGGATAAGCCACATTTAAGTTCCAGATTTCTGAACTTCAAGTCCATTTAGCTAGCATGCTGGATATGTAAGTAAAAGTGAAGGATTCGCATGCATTCTGGTGAGGAATATGCTGAGGAACAGGAGACTTGGAGAAACAGTGACTAAAGTTTCCTCATCTGCATCTCATCTGCCCTTGACAGCACAAGTACTTCCAGTGCACCTCAGGGCAATATCACATGAGCCAGTTCAAACACTCTCTGACAGGCCAAGACTCAGTTGATGGCCTTCATTTTGAGACAGACTGAACGCACTTGCTCAGCTAAGGACAACTAAGAGGGTCTCTGTTACTCATTCCTGAGACACATACCTTGCTGAGAACACTTGTGAGATTGCTTTGAGTTTCTTCCAGCAAGAGGTCAAAGAGATTAAATAACTTAGAAGGGTCTTTAAAATAACCGGCTTAACTTCACCCTGGAGGGGATTAAAAGTACGCACTGGATCTCAGTGAGAAACCAAAAAATAAACTTGCAATGTACGAGAGATTACCTCAGTATCTCTCCCTCCCTGTCAGCAGCAAGAGCAGTGCATTGGTGAGTTACAGTCTCCTGCCTCTTGCTAAAGCATCTGCCATGTGTTGGGGCTGAGGCTGCTAGACCTCATGTCTATGAGTCACCCAAGCTGACAGCATGCTCCTGGCGCCCCACCTCCAGAAATAACACATCCCCCATGAGACCTCAGGGCCTCACAAGTCTCACTTGAAACCCTTACACTACCACCAAGGTACCTGCTACTCCTTCAGTCACCTGTTATCTCAGCCAGTACATCCCTTTCACTGTGTTTCACAGCAGATATTTGAACAGACTCCCTCCCACATGATACATCTTTTACAGTTGAAGCATTCAGCATCATATTCACAAGAGACAAGCAGATAACTTATGGTTCTGCTCGAGGTACACATTTCTGAGTAAGAACTTTCACAGGCATGTCACATGCAAACAGACAGGCATGAAGTAGAAAAGCTTTCAGATCCTCAGTAACACTGTTAAAGGAGAAACTGAACACTAAAAAATAAAAATATTTTACAACTGTCATTTTATTTGCCCACTAGCAAGGACGTTAAAATAATTGCTAAAATTTTGATGCTAACAACTAGCTTGTATTTACTGGGAGTATCACATTCCTGACAGCTTGGTAGAGTTTTTTGGATGGTGCAAAAATTGAGAAAAGCCATAAACTTTGTATATGTTCCCATTATTAGATGAAATATTGAAGTGCAAAAATCTGATTTCGAAGTGTTAATGTTAGTGATGGATTGTCATCTCTGCCAAATAGCTAATACAGTCACTGAAATTTTGTTATTGTAGGACATCACTCAACAGAGAAACTCTGGGTATCCAACAAGACTATAGCCATTTTATGGCAAAATACCCATACTGGCATCCAGCTATTGAAAACAAAACAGAAAAAACAACAACAACAACAACAAAAACCACCAAGAAAGAACAGCTGATCAGCATTCAGAAGTCTTAGTCTGAACACTGCCTGTATTTGTTACTTCTGCAGTAGAGAGAAAAGTTTAATCTTCACGCATAGACCATGACATTTTTGCAGATTATACTAAACTGGAAATAGCAGCTGATGTACAGGAGGGTTGTGCTGTTGTTCAGAAGGAACCCAAGGAGCCAAAGAAATGGGACCAAGAGGGAGTACATAGTCCTGCACTTGGGGAGGAATAAAGCCGCATGTATCTGCACAGGCTGGAGGCCAACCAGCTGGAAAGTAAATGTGCAGAGAGGGCTCTGGAGCTCCTGGTGGGCACCAAGTTGACCATAAGCCAGTATTATTTCTCTGCAGAAAGAATGCCAACCATTCCTTCTGGCTGCATTAAGCAGAGCATAGTTATCAGGTCAAGGGAGGTGATCCTTCACCTCTGTTCAGGACTGGTGAGGCCACATCTGAAGTGCTGGGCTCAAAGTACAAGAGAGACCTGCACATACTGGAACAAGTCCAGGGAAGGATCACAAAGTTGATTAAAAGACTGAAGCATCTGTAAGGCTGAGAGAGCTGGAGACTGTTCACCCTGAAGCATGTAACAGAGAATGCTCAGGGGCATCCTGTCCATGTGGAATAAATGCCTGATGGGAGTGTAAAGAAAAGGGAGTCAAACTTTTCTTAGGGGGTGCCCAGTGCCAGGCAATGGGCGCAAATAGAAATACAGGAAATTCTACCTAAAAATAAGACAGCAGTTTTACACTGTGAAGGTAGTCAGACACCGGCACAGGCTGCCCAGAAATTGTAGAGTCACCCTTGGAAACATTCAAAACCCAACCAAGTGCTCAGACCACTGAGCAAACGTGCTCTGAGTGGGAGCTTAGACTAGATTATGATCTCCACAGGTGCCTTCCTGCCGCAGAATTCAGACTAACATGGCATGGTTATCTGTCTCAGTTTAGCCCATTTCTACCATCCTGACACATCCTAACACTCTGCACATAAAGTAGCTAATCTTACTATAACGCGTTGTTAACATAAGCATATAGCAGAAGTTGGATAGTAAAACAAAACCAAATGTGGACACACAGGCACCACCACACCAAAACCCCAAACACCTACCTAAGTGAAGTCAAACGCCATTCAGATTCAAGGAGTCTTATTTGAAAGACAAATACTTTGGACAAATAAGGTTATGTAATTACTGCACCAAGATGATTAGCCTAGCCATCAGTCACACAGAATAGCTCTCTGTGGCTTGTGCTCTTGTAAAGAGCTACAAAAGTGCAGAGTATTTTCACTACTTCTGAACAAAAGCAGCATGGCTTTTTTTGTTTAAGCAATGTCCTTGACTGAATACGGTTCTGTATGGAAGCCATGAATATGACTCATGTTTTACATATAAGTCTCCTACTAGTAGTATGGTAATGACATTAGAAATATTTTCTCCTAAATACACTAATATCATAATACCTCTGTTTCCTGTACTTCTGAAACCATCTAATGACAGCAAAGCCAATACCATTCACATATTCACTTTTCCACAATGCTATTATTTTAAAGTCACTTAGATAATAATGCATGTCTTTCTAATGAAGTTATCAGCATACAACACAAATACAAGAAGCCTCTAAAACATATAGCATTGTAGCAAACAGGTATAAGCTAGATTTGACAGGAGAAATATTGGCTGTCCTGATGTCTGAAAATGCATTCAGTAATCTTCCTTGATGATTAATATTTCCCACATGTAAAAGCATACATAAAAGACCAAGCAACAGCTGTAATTTACTGAAGGAGGTAGGAGAGCTCAGCAGTAGAAGCCATCCAAGTTGTAAAATGACAGGGTATTAGTAGTTCCCAACCATTTAATTACAGTTTAAACTTTCCAATTTGACACAGTAATAAATTGAAAAATGCTACATTACTAGCTATTTTTTTCTTTAAGACAGATGTTGTGCGTGGTATACTGTGGACCTTTTCCATCTATTCCTTTCTTCCTGGTTATTGCCTGGCTAACAGGATGTTTCATTTTAATGAAAAATACATTAGTACATTAAGATAAAGTCATCAGCTGTTAAGCTAAATGCAATTTCTGTAATAAAATTAATAGTACAGCCCACATAAATTTTTTTATGTGGTTTAAACACTTTTAATTACTACCTAAATTTTGTTCAATAGAATTTATAAATGGAGTATCCCCTCTATAAAAAGAATGCATACACTGTAAAATGCCTTCAGAGTTCTTTATGAAATGCCTTCTGTATGTTATACTATAACACACTAAGTGGTCGTCCGTGTTAAAGGCTACATAACTCTCCTAAGTCTAAGGGGAAGGAGGCAGAGGAAAGCCAAGAACTGCCAGGCTGTACAGCCTGGGTTTGAGGTAGCCTCTTACCACCGGCAACCATGTGGTACCGTGCAAATCCAAAATTTAGGTTCCAATGAGAGGACAGTGGTGCTTATTCTAATCTCCACTATATGTACATAAACAACACAATAGTAGCACTAATCCTGAAGGAGACTAATGGCTTATTCCCTTGAAGAAAGGAAAACACAATTATGTGTGTGCTACCTACATGTGTATGTGTCCAGCTCCTAACAGAAGGTGGCAAACCCCATTTCTCACCCCAGATGATAGCTTTCAAGGCACAGCAAAGGAGTACATTAAGGAGTTCATTTTGACTGGCCTTCCTCAATGGCAACCCACAGCCAAGATATTAGGTGTGTATGTGCATACCATGCATGCAGATGTTTGCCAAAATATGGAAGATTTTATTTTTTTATTGCAGAAGAAACCACAGTGAAGAAGCACAGAAGCAGTATTTCGGTTTTACACAGCAATAAACAAATACATTTCAGCCGCAAAATAAAATAATTCACAACGCTGTCCTCATGTAGGACATACAAACATATTTTTGGTTTTTTTTTTTTCCTAGATCCTAGAAAAGTATCTGAACAACAGGTATCACAGAGATAGATATAATATTTAGTTTAGAAAAAACTTACTCTCTGATTGTCTTAGTTTCAGTTGGGATGGAATTGCTTTCTTTAGAGTGCCTGGTATGATGCTATGCTTTTGGTTCTAGGAGAAAAACAATGCTGATAACTCACCAATGTTTACAATTGCTGCTAAGCAGCGTTGTACAAAGCCAAGGTCATTCACAGTGAAGGGCCTAAGGAGCTGGGAGGAGACAGAATTAGGACAGCTGACTCAAACTGCCCAAAAGGATATTCCATATCATATGACATCATGCAGAAGGAGTTTTGAAGGGGCTGGGGGTCCTCACTCTTCTGCTGCTCGGGAGACTAGCTGGACATCAGTTGGGGGTGGTGAGCAACTGTTTGTGCATCACTTGTTATATCTCAACCCACAAGCTCTTTTTTTCCCCCCTGATTCTCTCCTCCATCCCACCGGGAAGGGGGAGTGAACAAATAACGGTGTGGTGCTCAGCCACCTGTCAGGTTAAACCACAACACTGATCCAACCCTCTGCTCACAGAAGATCATCTAACTAGCTGAGGTTGCTCAGGTGTATAAAAAACCGGGCTTGTAGTATTTTTAAGGATGGTGACTCCATAGTGTGTCTGAGCACCCTGGTGTACAACATATTGAAATGGAAAATGTTTTGTGCAGTTATTCGAAAATTCTGTTCTAGTCCATGAAAACATCAAATATTCCTACAAATTTAGCAGATCTTTGAGTTCAGGTAGGCCATCTCTCAGACTAGCATAGTAATCCTTGGCTATTAAAAAAAAGTATTTTCTCAGTAGTATTTTAAACCTTGCACAAATTGCAACCATTCATAGATGAAAGACAACATCTGGATGACTATTCCAATAGCTACCAACTTCTTCTGAAATATAGGATAAAACAATAGAATTTTCCACTCCATTCAAAAGCAGAGATTTAAAGCTGGTCTTCTACAAGCTGGATGTCTTAAATGGTTGTTAGAGGACTAAATAGTTTTAGGAATGGCGCAGTGTCCCTTCTAAAAGTCATAAGAGCATGGAGTAGTTTGTTTGCATAGGATAAAAGATGTTTTTTTTTTTGAACGAACCTGAAGATTTTGTCTCAAGCAAGATTTAAATCAAAATTATTTTCAGTTCCTACACCTCCAAAATAATCATCAAGTATTAATTCACATTTAATTCAGATGCCATTGAAGAGCATAATGATAGGCCATGGACCATGGATTTATGGTTTAATTCCACGTACATACTTTCTCTAGGATATTTTTAGTTTTATGCCTACAACTCAATGTACATTATTCAATCCATTTGATTTACAATATTCCTATCCTAAAATGTGTTTCCATATTTCAGAATCAGATTAAATTTGACGTTTTATGTTCTCTTCATTCTAACTAAACTGAATTGTGTCAACAAAAAATATCTTCCTACATAGAAAAAATAATTGTTTTCAATAAAAGCAGCTTTAGACATTCTTGCCTTTTATGACCTCATATTTAACCAGTTGTTATATTAACTGATTGTATAGTATCCTCCGACAGAAAAAGTAAATATAACCCTCTTTTCTGGAGTATTCCTCATTATGCCAAGTGTAACTGCAGAAAAATAAACCCTTATCTAATTTGTATTTATTTCTTTGTTTTTATTTTGTTTTTGTTTTTTATACATCAGGGTCATTTTTCAAAGTACTTCTTTCTTCAATCATTAAATCAAAATCAAATGCACAAGTTTGTGATATCAGTTCTGAAATTCTAAGTAAATTGCTAAGCTACACACTAATAAAACCTCAAAGCAGCAGCCAGCACAGATTTTTTCCCATTTGAAAAATATCATTCCTAGATGATTTCATTAGATTGTTTAAAATCAAAGGCTTTAAAAAATACCTATAAACAGTATATTTAATAAGATAATTCTAACAAGACTGTTACTTTTTCAAAGGATTTTTTTAGAACTGCACCCACATCCTTTGGAATACAATTATTCTCATTCTCTCACCAAATTGCTGTCATTCAGCTACTTCCATTTGGTCTCTTGTCCAGAGTAATTTATCCATCAAATGAAATTTCACAGGCGCAATATTTTCAGAGCAAAATGTATTTCAAGCATTTTTAATAATCAGCAAGCCTTCTATCCATAATAATATTCTTTATTAAAGAATTTGAATCCCTATATATTTTTGCTGTAGCTCTTCAATTACGCTTTGATCTGAAAACTCTGAATTTTGATAAACTCTATCAATTTCTCTTGCTCAATGTAAACTTATACTGCTCCACACCAAAAACTCACAACTTTAAATACTTTTTAAGTACATTTACTTTTACTAGTGACTAAAAAGGATAGTATTATGAAACCATTGTGATAAACAGCAAGTGCTTTCCAAAATATTTGAAACTATCTTGAAAACATACTAGTAACGAAAAAGGTTCACAGCTTCCACATTAACAGATTAATTATGCTCACTGTAGAGTTAGTGAAATTTGTAAATTAACACGAGCATCAAAGGGTGGGAGCTTTGGCCTGACTGAAAATGTAAACTTTTTCCCCCCCACTTAGCCATTGCCATCTCTTTTCCAACTCAGAACATTTCAGTGCTTTCAAAATAAGCTCCACAGTAGAGGGAAACACGATGAATATGAACCTACATGTATTTGAAGTGAAAATTTCTTTAGTATATTTATATTCCCATGGAATTTAGATACTCCAAGAACCTCAGCCCAATGTTTGCTTTTCAAGAAGTATTTGTTGCAAGGCTCTATTTTAAACAGAGGCCAGTTCTGGGATCTAGAAGAAATCTATCCTATGCTTCCTACACCAATGCTTCCTAGCTTTTATTACACCAAAAATAACATAGAACCTAAAGATACTGATACAATACCAAGTCTCCTTGAGAATCAAAAATGACAAAAATGAAAATATAAAGTAGAAGATTATGTATACCAGCACCACCTGGTGACGGCTACAACAGCATCCTGACACCGTTGGAACAGATGCCTTAGTGAACACCCATGCAGTGCTGGCACTACTGATGCAGTCAGTATATTTTCCTGTTGCTCCACGTGTAGCAGTGAGTCACAGCCCAGAGACTGGAGCTGCACACATGGGGCTGGGATCAACCACCTCTGTGTACAGTCACCAACCTTGCCTTTAAGAAAGAGGCCATTTGTTCTGGTGTGTCTGTTCCCTCACTACAAGAAGGACATCAAGGCCCTGAAGCATGTCCAGAGAAGGGCAAGGAAGTTGGTGAGGGGACTGGAGTGCAAATCTTACAGGGAGTGGCTGAGACAGCAGGGATTATTCA
Organism: Numida meleagris; assembly: GCF_002078875.1. NCBI lineage: Eukaryota > Metazoa > Chordata > Aves > Galliformes > Numididae > Numida > Numida meleagris. The sequence goes on from NC_034409.1 coordinate 95,790,007, forward strand.
GTGTGGACAAGAGGGGGCTCAGGGGAGACCTTATTGCTCTCTAACAACTACCTGAATGGAGGTTGTGGCAAGGTGAGAGTCGGCCTCTTCTCCCAGGTAATAGTGATAGGACTAGAGAGAATGGCCTTAATTTGCACCAGAGGAGGTTCAGGTTGGATATTAAGAAAAACTTCTCAGAATGACTGTTCAGGCTCTGGAATGGGCTGCCCAGGGAGGTGATAGTCACCCTCCCTGGAGGCATTCAAGAAACATGTAGATGTGGTACTGAGGGACATGGTTTAGTGGGCAATAGTGGTGGTAGGTCAATAGTCAGACTAGATGATCTTGGAGGTCTTTTCCTGACCTTAATGATTTTATGGTTCTCCACCTGCGTGTACTTTTCTCATTTTTCAGTTATGTGAACACAGCATAAACCACCTAAGCTAGCACTGTATTCTTTGAAACCAGTGCAAGTCTGACTTGTGAATGTAGTGAGCTCTCTACACAAAAGAATGCACAGCAGGACATTTAGACATTATCATACGGGCATACCTAGTCACAAACAGGGCATATCCCAATATAAGCTCTCTTGCAAGACTCATCTGCTTTTAGCAATTTTCTAAGCATGTTTTTGTATCTGTGCAATAAATAGCACAGAAAACCACAGAGTGCTTCTGGCCAAGTAACCCTGAAACTCCGTAACTGCCCAGTATTGGCATCCCTGAAACCAAGTGTTACTACTGCCAGTAACAAGCTACAGATCTTGTAATGGGTTCCATGAGCTCTATACTAAGGCTTGCATTGTTTAAACTTGACCTGTGTGGAGCTTTCTTTCCACTTGATGTAGATATAAATTGCAATTTCTCTCCTCTAGCTTGCTACAGCTACTTTGTTCTACTTTTGCTTCTCAGTGAGTGGTAAAAAAAAAAAAAAAACACAACAGCGTATACAGGTAGTAGTCACAAGTAGATGTTATGCGCAGAGTGGGATATTTGCAATTAATGCAAGGAACTCAGTCTAGGGAAACACAGGCCTGACACAAGAGCAGAGGCCTTGAATAGTGAGACACATGAATCTGCACAGGAATGCACGTGTGTGGGATGGTCAGAGAAGGGACAAGCTGGCAACTGAAAATGAGGGGCTGTACACTGGTGAAGCACCATACTTGGCAGAAATAAAGACCTGGAGCTACCTGGGCAGAGACACTTTTCCAATGCAATGAAGAAAACCATGCCTCAGTGTCTAACATGCATAAAAAACACATAGTAAGTAGTAAATTCAGAAGTTGCAAACAAATTGATGAAACAGCAAAGTGTAAAACACATTAGGAAACAAAAATGAATGAGCGGATCCTGTAGCAAGCATTCCATCACTTACTGCCCAACTGAATCCAGAGACCTGATTTCACGTTTCAGTTTGCTCCAGGTATCAGATCACCTTAACTACCGAAAGTTTCAGGAAGCGGAAATCCTGTGAGAAGGCCTGCGGTCACCACCACTGACAAGAAGAACATCAGTTCCCTCAGGTAGGAGGGCTGTTTCCAAAACGCTGAGGATTCAGGGCTACAAAGTGGGTTTGGAGCCACAGAAGCACTTGGCACAGTCTGTCCACACTGCATCTTCAACCGATACAAATGCTCCAACGGAACAACTTCCTAAGAAAAATTCCATCTAGCGCTATCCAGCTGCTAATCTCACTATGCTAACAGACCATTTGTAAACTAATAAATTAATTCTTTAAGAAGATAATATTTTTCTTCAAAGATATGACAGATTGTTCTTTTCTTCAGCTTCCCATATATTTATGAACATACTTGCTCAGGACAGGACTACAAATCTAAGTTTATGGCAAACCATTTTAATTTCCTAGTCTCAAAAGAGCAGCAGAACTGGCAAACTTGATCACTGTCTTTGATCTTCTTTACTTTTAGACAAGCTGTAAGAGATTAAGCTCTATTCCCATTACTTAATCACTTAAAGTGATACTCCAGGATTCCCCAAGGGTAAATGCATTAGCTTTCAGTCATGGGGTTTATTTATTTAATTTTTTGAATGAGATTGTTAGATTTATAAAATACTGTTAGCTTTGACAGTCTGGATTAGGTTTTCAGAAGCCCCCTTCATAATTTATAGGTATAATTCTTACTTATACCAATGTGTAGAGAGAATTCACATGGTTACTTTGAAATATCATGTAAACTGTTTGTCAACGGTTTACGGGCGTTAGGCCCGATTCCGTGACGAAGGGGACGGGGGACCCAAGGGCCCACGTCCCGGGAAAAGGGGAAAGGGGAAAAGGGTAGGGAGATGGCCCTGAGAGCAAAGAACAGCGGCAACAATCTGAGGAGAAACAAACTAATTTACTAAATAAAATATAGGAATGCAAAACAACACACTATAATACAATATAATTACAATTTAAGCTGATAAATCCAATACAGAGAGAGAGAATGTCCCAAAATCAAGGTAGGCCTTACTCTACTACCGACGATAAGACAGCTGGAGAGCGAGGTGCTGCCAAGACGAGAAACGGCGGAAAAAGGGCTGAGGTCTTGTGATCTGCAAGTTTTTATACTGCGAGCTTTTATCTTTTCCCTCCGGCTGGAAAATGGTAACAGAGGAGCAAAGTACCGTGTGGACTGTAGTAGTCCTTCTCTTCTGAGGACCAGGTACATTCACTACATGCTGTTATGATGTGGAGTACCAATAACCGAAAATCATAAAACCATGACACTGTTCATTTTTATAATTCTCTTTTCTTCTCATATTTCATGTTACATACATATTTTCTTACAGTATGGAAAGGGAAGAATCAGCAAGTTAAACTCCTTGATTAATGCTGTCCCATACAGTAACAATGTAAGATAAAGTTTTGCAAGTTTTGCATCATTTCTCTATGCACCTTTTGTCCACGATATCCTAACTCCCACTGCAGTAAGCCCCAGGGTTTGTCGCAGCCTTGGATGCATACTGTCTATACAGTTCCTGGCACACTTGTATATACACACTTTCTAACCCAATTGCATTTATATCCTTAAAGAACTATTATATTCTCCCTGGAGAAGCCACATGAGGGCTAAGGAAAACGAAGTCCATCAATGGATGTAAAGAAGTTGTGTGTTCCAATCCTAGCCCCAGTGACAAGTGTACAACACAATGACAGCAAATAAAGCAGATTACTGCCAGACACTCACCCAAGAAACTCTGATGCCTTCATCTAGCTGAATATGTTCTCCAAGTATGATTATATTATACAGAACGGAAGGAATGTCACAGATTTTGGCATGAAAACACATGATTTTTTAACTCAGTTGACTGTAATAATTCAGGATATTAACTGAAGTATGAATTGCATAGATGCAGATTTTGCATTACCCAACATTTTTCTTTCAAGTTCTTACAGAATAATTCATCTTTAAAATGACTGTTCAATAATAAAAAATTATTGCACAAAAATCAGTACTGCTCAGATAGAGTAAATGTACAAGACTTAATATTCAAGCATTTCTAATAGCTTTTCAAGTAGAGTTAATTTTCATGAAAGAAAAATTGCTTATTAGAATTCTTGATAACACTAAGAACTTCTCTTTGAAAGGTACAGCTTGGCTGGACAACCACTAAAACATATCCATACAAATCTTAGTACTTGCAGTGCTACGGTATGGAAGCTGGCACAGCAGTTTCTCCCCTAGGAAGAACAGATTAACCTAACCAGACAGTTGTACTAGGATTCATCACCTTCATTCTTTGTAAATACAAAACTGAAATTGTAAATCAGGAACATTTAAGGAACTCTTACTGGATTCAAACTGGATACACCACAAAAACATGTTTTAAAAGAACCAAGATACTTTAAACCATATAAATATTATTATTCATTCAAATTTCATTATTTCCCATGGAACTCAAGTACTTCCTCAGAACAAGTATATACCTGAAAAAATTTATCATGCAACACTGAGTCTCCGTAGTTGTCTGAATTCAAGAGCAGAGAGGGAGGGAAGTGGAAAGAAGGAGAAAGGAAAGATAAGGATGGTAAATCTTAGTTCTAAGAGTTCCTACACCTCTAACTAAGTTAGAGGTATCACTTTTTACTAATGAGGATAAATGAAACGTGTGGATATCACAATTTCCAGCTGTATTACAAAGAAACCAAGAAGTTATCAATTTGCTGATTTGTTATCAACTCAGTCTTCAACATGGAGCAAAAAGAAAACCTTAGCTATGCTAAGGTAAATAAAATTAATTATTACTAACTATAAATAATCTTACCTTTTGCACAGTATGCAATAGGGTTTAAAACAGAAAAGCCACCAAAAACAAAAAAGTGCATAAAACTTAAATTACCCTGCCCCTTGTTCATGTACTCTCTCTCCCACTTCTTTAGTTCTAGTGATGATGTCACTACTGCTCAACCAATTCAAAAGACAAAAGTCAGTACTGGACATGAATTGTTTCCACTTAAGGTGTCAAGTGGCCATTTATTCTCTGCTCCTGCATTGAACCTGTGTATCTGATATATAAGACGACAATATTCGTCACCAAAATACTGTGTTTTAAAAAGTTGTAAACTACCAGACTATACATTAAGGCATTTTGATCAAGACCCAAACTAATCAGTTTACCATGAAAGATTACATGTTAATCAACTTGCCCTTCCAATGGTTCTCTCATTACGCTTGGATCTAGAATTTTAGATGATACAATTTTAACTTTTTTTAAAAAAACATGATTGATTTATTGTTCTGTCATGTTATTTATTGGGTAATATCCTCAATTCTATGTGATTCATCATAGTATTCTATAAATATTGCAACAAATTATTAAAGCAATAAAGCCTCATGGCAGAAATTTAATGAGATCATGTCACATTTGCGTTAAAGCCAAGAGATAAATTGTGATATCTGCAGTGGCTTTCACCATCTTAAAAGGAAACATCAATACATGCAAGTCTAGGATTCCTCTAGCACGACATCTAAATCTCTATTTGGAGCTATTATACATCGCAAATGCAACAGAAAATGTTAGCCAAATACTCAATTGTGCACCAGTATTTTCTTGAATAATGGATACCAACGTTGTCTGGATGCCATTTAGAATGAAATTCAAATATATGAAAGCTCAGCAGGATTGGGCAGTCCCATATTTACAGATTTATTTGGGCTATTTCCTTCTTAATTTAATGGGTTTCAAATAATTAATTTAGGCAGTTTTTATTAAAGTGCTTTTGTAGTACTCTCATTCCTTAACTTTTTTTCTGCTGAATAGAGCTAATATAGTCTACAGAAAAGTTAATAACTGCCACTCTATTCTAATACAAATAATAATAATAATAATAATATTTAACAGGAAACAAACAATGGAAAATGTAGAAAAGAATGACAGAAGTCTGGAAGGGAATTTATGTCATATATTCATATGTGTTGTATTAGATGACAGTGGTAGAAGCAGCTTTATTGGACTATCTACTCTTTTTTCCAGATGTATACACAGACTAACATGCAATCACTTGCTGCAGATAAGATTAATAATAAACTGATATTTATTGTTCTGGTACGCAATGGACAATTCTCCCTGCCACCCCCAAGTTTTACACGAGCAACTAAGGCAGATTGAGCCTGTCCATTTTATAAAGGAAAAAAAAGATTTAGCAGGTCTCACCATTATTCAGCCTGAGCACTAAATTTTTCATTATTAAATGTTCTCCTATTCTTCTAATTGTCTCCTAGGAGAGTTCAAAGCTCTAGTGATTCATTCAGAATCTGTTCCTACTCACTAAAATTAAGTCATCCAATGAAAGAGCAGAAAGTAAGCCATGTGAATTAGTCAGTTCTTCCAAATTGAATTCCTTTAAAAAAACAGACTACAATCCATTCATAGATTAATAAGTCTTAATTTCAATGAATGTCACACATCTTTGCTTGATATGATCATAACAACAGGAAATTATAATATCCTCTGTGATCCAATTTCTGGAATGAAACATACTACATACATTTGTGAGCACACTGCAATATTTTAACAAGTGTTAGATGTACACTCTCCATGTTAGGAGCTGTTTGACAACAAGAACTATTATTTAAAAAATAAATCTTCAAAAGAAAAGCATGAGCCAGTTATAAAAAGATACTAAGACAAATTATGATTTTTTTAAATGTTTATAAGAAACTGATCACATTAGAAAGAAGGTAAAAAGCATTCTAATATGCAGCTGAGAATCTATATAAATTTTTGTTGCATTTATTAATTCAATTGTAATTTTAAAATTTTATATGCATATTAACATCTCTGTCCTATTGATTTGTCATGGTAATATTGCTGCATATTTTCATGCATCACAGTAATTGCCTGCCAGCTCTGTCCTCAATGCTTTCAACAGCTCAATAACTCTTCAGTTTGGGTTATAGAATCAGAGGTCTTTTCCAACCTTGGTGATTCTCTAAGAGAATCCAGACCAACCGTCCACCTATCACCAATGGTTCCCACAAAAACATGTCCCTCAGTACAATACCTAACATTTCTTGAACACCTCCAGGGTCAGTGACTCCTCCACCACCACCCTGGGCAGCCCATTCCAGCATCTGACCACTCTCTCAGAGAAGTAGTATATCCTAACATCCAAACATGAATCTCCCTTGGCTCAACTTGAGGGCATTCTCTCTAGTCCTGTTGCTAGTTACATAGGAGAAGAGGCTGACCCTCAACCCTCCACAACCTCCCTTCAGGTAGTTGTAGAGAGCGATAAGGTCACCCTGTGGTCATTCATGGCAAAGCAAGAACTCTTCATTCGCATTCCTTCTCCATATTAGGGAAAACGTTAAAAATTAAAAAAGCCGCATTCGATAGTTTAAGAATCCAGAAAACAAAGCATTTATTAATTTCACGTGGGAATTTCTTGTTTCAGGATAGACATTTAATTATCAAGGAACCATACATAGTTTGATTTGGGTTGGAAAGGACCTTAAAGATCATCTAGTTCCAACTCTCTGGCCATGGGCTGGGTCATCTCCCACCAGCTCAGGCTGCCCAGGGCCCCATCCAACTTGGCCTTGAACACTTCTAGGGATGAGGCACTCCCAGCTTCTCTGGGCAACCTGTGCCAATGCCTCACCATCCTCTCAGTAAAGTATTTCTTCCCTATATCTACTATAAACACACCCTCATTTGTCTTAAAGTTATTACCCTTTGTCCTATCACTGCACTTCCCGATAAAAAGTTCCTGTCAGTTACCTATAGTTCTATAGAAATCTTATGTGCTGACTTCAATCAACTGATTTTCATTTATTTTTTAAATGTTGCAACATCCTGAACCTTCAGCATAAGAAAGAAATTATTCACAGGAAAACCTCTAGCATGAAGCTCACTAACTCATCAGTTTTTCAAAGGCCGTTTGTTTCAGGGTACGTTTTGATTTGAGAGACAGGATGTCTCAGGAGCAGAGGCAAGCAAACTACGCAGTCAGAGCAGCACAGAGGGTTACAAGTTCTATTCAGTATACACACATTCACACACATAGGCATCCATTTTAGACAATCCCAGTAGTGGCAAGCAGAAACTCCCTAAGCAAGTGCACTATTACTTACCGACCCTTGAGAGACGGCGAACCGCCAAAAAGGAGAGAGAAGGACCATGTCGGCAGTGGATTCAATAGGCAGTGCCAGCAGGGCATCCCCTGCTTCAAGGTGCACTTTTCATCTCACCCCCACCACAGCCTCTCTCCTGATTTTCTTCTCCCCAGGGTCTGCAGGGTTTTTTCCACTTGCACGCTGTACCTGCATGGCCAGTGCATGATACAGAGCCCAAGTGGAACACCTGCTGCAAAACAAGTCGTTGCAAAAGCTCTCTCTACAAAATAAGACATTTGCGGCTACAGCCACAAATATCAGTTCCCTTAAAACTGTCAGAAGACTTCATTCCATCCCAGAATCATTCTTCAGCAGGGTTCCTTTAGGTCCCTAACACACCATTCTGAGAGATGTAAATTATTTTTGTTTCTTCCTCTTAAAATTAGGCTTTCTTGGCTGTTAGGCTGCCTCTTAAACTGTCAAGAAAAACAAAACTCTAGAATTTCTTCCACTCATTCAAACAATAAAATTCCCTGTTGCATACTTACGACCATGAACTCTCTATACTCATGCTTCTTTCCCTTTCCTTTTAAATATGCAGGGGAAATTGATTAATTCAGTCTTATTTTCAGCCATTCCAAATGAAATTAAAAAGAAGCATAACCTCTAACTTGGTCTAATTATATAATATATTGTAAAAACAAATGTATCTTCCTTGCTAAGTTTAAGAGTTATATCTAGTCATTATTTTGTTAGGTGCAAAAATGACTCAATTAACATATCTTTATGCTCATTCTCATAGTTATTTACTGTTATTACAGATTTTCTTGCAAATTTTTGTGTTGAGATACTTGTTTCCACCTGTTGAGATGCTTGATTAAAACAGGAAGAATATGGGGAGGAGCCCACACAAACCAACATCCAAATTTCACTCCAACAGAGGCATGTAGGTATCAAGAATAAATAAAGCCTGCACTACCCAGTCTATCCTCTAGACCACTAAGGGTCTAATACACAAAACTGAATTCAATTGTTTTATTTTTCACTTTTATCGTTTTGTAGCATTCATAATATGGAATCATTTAGAAAATGAATATCATGATAGCCAATACAGTCCTCTTAAGTGTGGGGACACAGTGTTTCCCTTAGAAAAGCAGAAGCAACTGTAAAAATACCTTTCAGCTAAGAGTCAGGACATTCACCTGCAAGGTGGGAAGAGACAAACAAGTAGACTACTGAACCTGTATTGTGCATCCTGCATAAGGGCTCTAAAGACTTCAGCCACTAGCTGAGCAAAAATCAGCCCCATTTTCATCCACTCCCGTTCCCTTTGTTTCTCTCTGAAATTTTTTATAACAACATACCAGTGTTAGCACTATGCATTTGGGGAGGCATGTGGAGAGGATAGATGGTATTCACATACTGTAAACAAACACATTAATTTCAGACTGGCTCCATCTCATGATTTTAAAGTTTTCTGCCTACCTGGTAAACTGAAGAATGAATAATTATTACTGTTTGAATGAAATTGTTCATGAATATTCTGTGCAAGGTTCTATCTTCAGAAGTTCTACAGAGCTAAGTGATAGTCTGTGTTTCATTTGTAAATCTTTTTATGAGGATCTAGGCTATTAATGAAATAGTGACATCATGTCCCATACTTCTCCTTTTTTTGTTAATACAAAAATATCTAATGCCACCTGCAAAGCTTGATCAGCTGAGCTCCCTGCATTTTGCAACATTAAGAGTTCACATAATCTCAGGAAGTCTGCATAGAAAGAATGCAGCAAACTTCTCAGAAAAGTTCTCAGAAGAGGTGATGTTAACATTGTGAAAGCATTACCAGATTTCTTTTTAGCTGAAATCAACTAAGTGACTGGAGCTCCTCTCATGCATTTTCATTTACTATCATAGAATCATAGAATCACCAAGGTTGGAAAAGACCTACGGTATCTGCCTAATGCCCCAGTCATCATGGAGATGCACTGACCCTAATCTTTACTAAGCTGTAACTTCAATTACACTAGTCCATTAAAAAAAAAATTAGAATATACTTCTCTAGCAGTAGAATATATCAACAATATAAATGAAGACAGAAAAAGTGGGTGATGTGGCGGTAGACTAATAAAAAGGCCTAGCTATGAACTGATTAGCCAAAAAAAAGCAAAAAAAAAATACACCACAAAAATCGTAGCCACACTATTCCTGTCATAATTTCATGTATTTAAAATTTCCATTGCAGTTTTTCTTTGAAGTCATTATAAATAGTAGTTGTAGTAGCATTAGTAATAGTAAATAGTATTGTGATACTCAAACACAGATATGGCCTAAGAACTCATTTATTGTATCATATTCAAATATGACATTCGTTATTCCCACCTATATTATCAGCTCTTTCCAGTGATATGTAACAGACACACTTATTCAAACCACTAATGAATAGTGACTATCATGTAAGAACAGCTATGTCAGTTGCTGAATCCAAATTAACAGAGAGACAAACTTATCCATTCAGCTGAAAGAATCAGATACACAGGGAAAAAAAGGATGCACATGAAAAAATCTTCAGAGGCTTGGGCTTATGAACCCAGATAATCTACTGGCAACGTAACTGAATTTGGATCAAGAAGGATAACACAGAGCCTAGTAAGATGTGCTTGGCATTTGTCAATTAAAAAAAAAAAAAGACTTTTTTTCAGAACACCATGGCTGAAGAATTCTAGAAAATACCTTGCATCGTCTGTAATGGAGGTACAAAGTAATCCCCAGAGCTCTATTATTTTATGACACTCATTTTACAAACTTTGAAATAACACATAATTGCAGTCATTTTATGCACCCTCCCCCTTAAAAAAAAAAAAAAGAAAATTTCTTCTAGTCTCTGAATTGTACCTTTGTCTCAGAGCAACAGTGTATTCCACATAGTAACACTACATTCTGGAAATTACATTTTCCATGATTTATTTCATCTTTGTAATCGCATCTATGCAGTACACTGGCATATGGTAGATGTCCTATCCAGAACACAGCTTATTGTATACAATATTGTGTGGAATACTGTCATGGTTTTATGATTTTCGGTTATTGGTACTCCACATCATAACATCATGTAGTGAATGTACCTGTTCCTCAGAAGAGAAGGACTACTACAGTCCACACGGTACTTTGCTCCTTGTTACCATTTTCCAGCCGGAGGGAAAAGATAGAAGCTCACAGTATAAAAACTTGCAGATCACGAGACCTCGTCCCTTTTTCCGCCGTCTCTCGTCTTGGCAGCACCTCGCTCTCCAGCCGTCTTATCGTCGGTAGTAGAGTAAGGCCTACCTTGACTTTGGGACATTCTCTCTCTCTGTGTTGGATTTATCAGCTTAAATTGTAATTATATTGTATTATAGTGTGTTGTTTTGCATTCCGATATTTTATTTAGTAAATTAGTTTGTTTCTCCTCAGATTGTTGCCGCTGTTCTTTGCTCTCAGGGCCATCTCCCTACCCTTTTCCCCTTTCCCCTTTTCCTGGGACGTGGGCCCTTGGGTCCCCCGTCCCCTTTGTCACGGAATCGGGCCTAACGCCCGTAAACCGTTGACAAATACAATACATCGTAATGTATTTACAGTATGTTGATCTGACTGAACTTTGAAATAAACATAGAGCCTACAGCAAAATGGAAAAAAAAATTAAAGGAAAAGCAGTTGGTAGATCAAGCAGGTGATTAGACAGAAGATAGAACTTCATCAGTCCTTGATAAAAAATATTTTAAAAGAACACTATCAAGTTGAACTGTTACTTCAGGAGAGGAGAAAGACAAAGGACACTTGGTGAATATTAGCAAAAATCTAGTATTATTGGTAGACAGCAGTGATCTACAGTTGTGCATAATAGGCTTCCAGCTCTATAAATCTGTTCTACTCTGCAGCACTTTCCAGAGAGCATGATATATTTCTAAGGAGTTCCATCTAAATGTCACCCTGAAAGCCTGCTGTGCTGAGGACCATTCTAAATGTCAGAACAGTCTCACGCGACCTATGACTGAATTCAGGATTAGTCTACACCACATTTTCCTGAAATGAATTTCTGCGACTAAGTTATGCATTTGGAATTTGGATTTAGTTCTATGCTGTTATCCAGTCTCCTTGCCTTCAAAAGCTCAGACTTTTTACAGCTTACCTCAGTTTTCCGGCTCTATGCACCTGGAAAGAACAGTGAGCAATGCCACAGTGAAATACATTTCCTATATATTCTATGAAATAATTAATCTGAATCTTGACTGCATTCTGCAATTTTGTACTGATTCTTCTACCTAGGAGTTTGGCTGTGCTTCAAACAAATTCTGAAACATGCAATTTGCAGTGATGAACATTAACATGCTAGAGTGGTTTAAAATGTTTCAAGTTTTCTTTTTAGCACAATTTGGATCATGAGGACTACGCAGTGGCTAGGGACAGGAAAGGCACTCACATTCTGAAAAGGTCCTTCCCTTTCTCTGCTTTGTTTGGCTCTTCCAAACACATTCCTACAAGATTTATTCTCTGGAGGCCAACAGGTAACTGTTCTGTTTGGTTGCCAAAACGCAGAAGAGATGTGACAGCAAAATGCAATCTCTGGTCTCATAGTCTAAGGTTAACCTATCTGAAACCTGTCAGACCTTGGTATTCTTTAGAATTCATGTATACTTATTCAGACTTTGCCACACACTAGAGAAGTTCCCGGGACAATACTTCTACCTGAAACATTTTTCCCACCACACTCTCCTGTTCACCTCTGAGATTGCCCTGCACAGTGAGGCAGAACTACATCCAGATACTCTTTAAATAGACCACAGGATATGTTTATGACCACAAAAAACCTAGACATAGTTCTTAAAGACTGATTATCTCAAATGAACGGAATTCCTACAGATCAGGCAATAGTAATAAAGTGGCCCTAACATTAAATCATGTTAAGAAAAAAAAAAGGCTGAGAATTTACATGAAAAAATGCAGAATATATATCAATATTGAAACTGTTTTAGAAACCCCTGTAACAGAAAACAAACAAATAACTAAAATAACAGTAAATCTAATTATCCAAAAGATAAAGATGAGATACTGATGATTGCAGATGTAGCTAACCTACAGCACCAGGTAGGTGATTTGATTCCCAGAGCAGTCTTGGTCCCCTCCAGTTACATCCACTAGAGGTGGAAGTCACTTAAAGTATTTAAGAACGCCACGTTCCTTCACTGTATGCATCTACCTAACAGAAGGGAATAGCATTTATCCTGGATGTCTGAGGGAACAAAAGATCAGGATTCACATACTTTGCAAGACTCCAGGATACAGGGATGGGTGGTCTATCCCCACCTCAAATTCTTCAGCCTTTGAGCAACTTTAACAAAAAACAAACAACTCTGCGGAGTACTAGGAGGCTAAAAACATGTAGCTTTATGTAGTTTTAATAAGAATATGCACTTGTGAAAGATCCACACTCTTTCTCAGAAAGTAGATATCTATGTAGAGAGGCTCCACTAGCATTTTCACTGAAGGAAATGTTTTGGTGACCCATACTGGATACAAGAGAATCCACATTAGCAGGAAATGTTGTGAATTTGCTCCCTAAAGAAAACCTTTCCATCACCCTTTGCATCTTGCTAGACATCACATAATCCAATCTCAAAATAAAACACAGAGAAAAATACACTTAATCAGCTCCACTGCCCAGAGAACTAAATATAAAGGGAAACAAAATACTTGATTCCTGCAGCTCTCATAAAGCAAGGAACAGTCTTTAAACACCTTTAGGGAAAAAAAAAAAAAAAAAAAAGTGAAATTCATTAAACATCTAAGACTTGACCCAACAAAGAAAAAGGCTATTCCTGCATCAAAATGAAAATACAAGGATATCAGAAAGGAAAAAAAAAGTGTTCTGAAAATAAATATGGAATTCAAGACGGAAATACTTAGATCCATAATTTGTACTCACATGAAGGAAATGCATACTTTAGCTTATAGCAGAATACTATCTAGTTTTCAGTGGGTTTATAAAATGATTTGTATTCACTTTTTTTTTTTGTCTGGATAACAATAAGCATTCATTTACTCCTTAGTGTCAATTCACCCTATGTTTCTCGGAAAATCAACACAAGAGACAATCCTTGAGAGAGAAGTGGGTGCTCTGGCACATATATCACATGGAATAAATTTTATGGAAGATTTTCTGGGCTTTGGTACCACTCAAAATCTTTCTCAGCAAGTTCTGTGGGTTTTAGTAAGAATTCAAGCTGAAACTTTTCTTTTGAGAAACATCGTTCTCTTTTATGAGACATTTCACAAAACATATAGTTTCACTTTAATTATTCTACCACTGTCGATACCCATTGTATCATTTCCATAAAAACATATTTAGACTGCAAAAATTACTTACTGCAGAACTTACTGCTACCTAATTAAAAAATACATCTTGGGGCGCATCTGAAGGAACATAGTTGAAGTTCTATGCTAAGCACAGTGTCAGTGTTGTCTTTCTTGTGATCACTGAACCATATTTTCTGAATAACTACTTCTAAGGAGTGAGCTGCACTTCAGAAAACAAACAGGGAAAAATATAATATTGTAATCTGAGCATAATTGCTGTATGAAATCTACTAAATAAAACACCAAAATAAGGCTTAAGTAGGACATCAGGGAACCATAAGGCATATATGCTGGCTCTCTGAACCAAGATTAATTTTATCTTAAAGACTATATAGGTCATTCTCGTTAACAACTCGAATTAGAAAATCGAATTAGGGGGCTGCTACTTAGCTCATAATGCTAACAGCAGTCCTTACCACTTATTGCTGTAATAAAAAGTAGCCCTCAAACTAGAGAGGGTATATGGAAGAGGTTAATAGCACAATCATCTAAATGTACAGTTAGTACTCTGCCAAATTCACTGCATTAGATTTTATTTAGTGTTACTCAACTGCATCCTGCTTTACCAAGTGTAAAATAAATTGTGCTTTTATAGCACACTGTAATTGTTTTTATGACTATTACTTATTAGAAATACTTCTACTGTTTTCAGACAAAAAATATAAAAATACTTTAAAAAAAATACACCTTGTTAGTCTCTTAACTTCCTAAGTATCTAGTAATAAAATGTACTCCAAAAAAGTTGAAAATTAGCTTTGGTTGCTGTACTGCACACAGGTATTGGATTACAACGGTATGTAAATCAACAAATTTGACCTTCCAATTTCATTGTGTTATTATAGAAATCCTACATGTGGTTTTTTTTAAGAAGCTTTTAAGGTTTCTTTTCTCTAAGAAAATGTCAAATAGCTACGTTTTATACACTTTTTGTCAAATAGTCAGTGTATCTGATGGATTAAACAACTCCACCATCAGAACTCACCTTCAGCTAAAGGTCAGAACATGTTCAGCTTCAAGAGAAGCTGAAAGCACCATTCATGTTCATGTTCTGGACCTTATTGCTTTGGTTTATGGCAACCTTAGGCATTATGCTCCAGGGACCAATTTCTGTAGGGAAGTGGACCCTTACTGAGAGGATGCAGAGCAAATTGCAACGGAATAATCTAACATTGCTGCAGTAGTGATTTGAGCAAAAATGAAGAGAGGAACCTATACCATACATGTTTATATCTCAGAATATTAACCAGATTTTCATAATATTGAGAAACTGATGTAGACTATTCTCAAACTGCCCAGTACAGAATTTTATGCTGTACACCTACAGCAAATCAACTGAGTAAAACCCCCCAATTCCCACACTCTCTTCTCCTAGGCCTTTAAAAAAAAAATCCAAATTTCTTTCAGCACTGTTCTCTGAGTTACTTGTGTATTCAAGGCTATAATCAGGTAGAGGTGCAAGATTTTTTTCCTCCCCTCATTAGCAGTGTGACAAAATAATTTTAATTCATAGGACTATAGCCATTAAATAATCATAATGAAAGAAAGTCTTAAAAAGTCTTCTCTTTCCCCAGAATTTGAAGGCTTGCACAGACTTTCATTGGGCTTAGTTCATTTTCAGCTGTTGTTTGACCTTCCTGCATTCTCTCTGGGTGTTCTGCGACAGTAAATGCACAGAGTGACTTTAACCTGTCAGTTTAACTTTGGAAGACGTTACTGATGTGTCCTTGTTCATCAATCCATGGCAGTCATTTACCTGGGGAGATACAGCCTGAGAACTACAGGTCACATTACTATACAAAGGCACTAACATCCACAAAATATAAAGCATGCAGACAAAGCTACCAATGCACACACTGAAAGATAACATCCCTCCCCTGTCTCCAAATGAGAAACTGTGCAAGTGACAGATGACTGACAGGTTGGATCATGAAGCACATATTTTAGCTCTCACCCCACCCTGCTCCAGCAGCAAACAGCTTTGAAGTATTTACAGTGGAGTCCTAAAGATTTTCAAAAGAAAGCAACAGCTAAAAAAAAAAAACCCACAATTCGCACAACATAAATTCCTGGTAGTTTGAGTATGCAAGAACTGTAAAATTGATCTAGTGTCACTCAAAACTTTTTTTTTTTTTTTAAAAGTACCATGAAAGGAGAAACTCCATACCCAGCAGACCACTGCATGCTTCACTTCAAAGCAGGGATGCCAGCCTTGCAATCCCGACATGTGCTTAGGTGATTGAGCTGTTCTAAGGTTGTTGTGAGGTACCTAACTCATTCTGATACGCACATATAATTGTAACGACTTACACCATAGGAATTTTCTGTACTAAGGATTGTTATTTTCTGCTGAGTTTTAACCAACTAGTTGGTTTGAGGGCAGGGGGTTGTTAACATGTAGAAAGCTAAAGCAAAGATGGGCTTAGGAGAAGCTGAGAGAATCTTGTTTTTGGGGGGTTAGTCCATGTAGGAGCTGCTGCACAGACTTGAAGAGAGGTAAAATAACAAGCTCAGGTTTATAGTTCATCATCTGCTTTCACATCTGAGAAATCGTGGTACTCATAATCAGAAGGGCAATTTTGACCTCAAAAGAGAGGAGAAAAATCGTGCTGTTTTCTACTGAGGAAGCAGAAAACATGCTTTAAACAGAAGCCATCTAGCATTTGTAGAGTAGCGACCTTATTTTTTCTGAGAGGCTAAATCCTGCCTGTTAACGCTTCTTCCCAAGCATCAACCACTGCTCAGTAAATTAAGCTATCCCTACTGCCAGGTAGGAATAACCAGAGTGAGAGCAGTTGTCCCAGTACCTACGGTGGGAGGAGAATTTGGTTTTAGCCGTCTGACAAGGAAGGCTGGAGAAGACTGAAACAAATGGTTTGCTCTAAGTAGCTGTGACCATGGTTCAGGCTAGAAATCAGAAGTTGTACTACCATATAGCTACAGATTTTCTGAGCACACACTTGGACCAAGTCACTGACTAATTCTTCTATATTATCTTGATCTTCCATCTATCTTGACTTTCCATCTAGAAACAACAAATTCATTTTCAGAAGCACACAGCATCCTTTGTTTCACTCCGCAATTTTGACATCTCCCTCTTTTTCCCAGAGGGCCTGGGAAATCTTCCAAATTCCCAGTGAATGAAGATTATCTCTAAGGTGCTCTCTTTTTTCTCTTTCAAAAAAAATTGTTTTTAAGTATTTAGTCTATTGTAATTTTTTTTTGTATTTTGTAATACAAGCAAAATTTCAATAGTTCATGGACAGCTCTTTTTATAACAAACTGTACAATCAGATTAAAAAGGACTGCACTTGTCCATCTGAAGTTCTTCTGTTTATGCTCCTTAAATCTTACCCCACTGTTTGAAAAGGTATGAGCACACTTTATTTCAGAATCAGCTTAGCAAGTGCTCCTCAGCCTTATTAAACAGGTGTAACTCAATAAAGGTATCCTACATATCCTATCATATCCTACATATATTTAATGTGTCTGTTTCTCTCCTTAAATAAAAAGCTAAATAAAACACAATTTACAAGGTACTACAGACATTCAGGGGCTGTGTTTCTTTTTCCCAAACTCACCAGTACAACATAGGTCAGAAAATAGAGGAAAGAGACCTCCTGAAACACAGGCAAAATGAACCAAGATTTCAGTAAAGTAAAAGGAAACTGCAATTAAACAACTGTATGTTACCCAGGGGAAGATACTTTAATGAGATTTTCTTATCATATTTTTATTTTCAAGAGAGTTAATGTATTTGTTTTGCCGTCACTATACACACAAGTATATCATTTATATTTAAGCAAAATGCTTTGTTAGCAAATCAGAAAAGCAGTTTTCTACTGCAGACCCTTTCTGCTACCATATTCATCGCCATGTAAAGAATATATTGCTAATGATCTAAAATTACATGAATCCTTTGAAGTTTCCAGATATAGTAGCTAGTTCTTTAAGCTAAAACTGCAGAGAGACTTAAATGTTCATCTCTAGAGGTTCCACACATACCACAGTGTTATGACAGCAAGCACCACGTCCAACCACTTAAAGTGAAAGGCAAGAGGAAAAAAGCCCATAGCCATACTCCTAGATTAACTTTGAACTTAATTTTGAAAGAAAAAAAATAGAATTTCTGCCTTAATTACTGAGTTTCTTTCATTTTAATTAATTAGAGTAAATGAAACATGAATTCTTAAAAGCCTCTAGCCTAATATCTCCCACAGTGAGAGGTGTTTTTTTTCTTTTTTGCAAAAGAACATTAAATCTTGAAAAACTTCTGGTTGCATAATCTGCTGGGTAATGTCACTGCATAGTGCATCTTTCTTATAAGGCCTTATAAGGACTTACATGCAATTTAAGGTCTGTTTTCCAACTCTGATTGTTCCAAATAAAATAAATGAACTATAGATTGCAAAATAAAAATATATCCTCTTCTTGATCATTTCTAAACTGATAGAAGTAACATGCAAACAGAAATTTCTCTGCTCTAGATTTTTTTGATTTTGTAATATATTTTTAAAACCAGATGTTAATGGCACTGTTAATAAAAGCTTTTTACCTTAGGGACATATTTCAGTCACATACGGAAAGGTTTGTCAATTCTACATTAAGTATGTAAAATGAAATGGTTCCATCCAGTGGTTATTTCCAGCACTGCACACAAGATCACAAAGTAAAATCCCAATCTTTGCACTGGACTAATTTTTTTTTTTATATGACCTAACAGCATGGGAAAAAGTAGAATTTAAACAGTAAATAATTAAGAATTTAATAGCACCACTAGATCACAGTTATAAAACATTTTTACAATACAGTTGAAAACATTTACTTAATATCAGCATTTTCAAATAACAAAATGAAATTTATTGAATTTCATAATTGATTTGTAAAAAAAAAAAAATGAATATTACCACACTATGAGATTATAAATAACTCAATTTCAAAACTTGATCTTCTCTGTCCTGTTATTTATAAAGTGCAGCACCCAGAGCTCACTATGCTAAAAAAAAAAACCACAAAAGCAGAGACAAAGAGCTTCTCTCCTGGGAGCTTTCAGCATTGTTTATATTTCCTCAGTGTTTCAAACGAAAGCATCACCTCCAGATGTATTGGTTACAGATGACTGCCAGCAACTTCTGCAGCACAGATACAAGTGAGGAAATATCCCCCCCCCCCCCCCCCTTTTTTTTTTTAAATCATTACTATGACCACTGTTCTTCCAGCATTTGAAAAAATGCAACTAATGCGCCAGTGGGATCTGTTTGGCATCTTAAATGAAAGAGCAAATATTTCTCATACATGCACATAATGCAAGTAGCCACAAAAAGAACTGGTGGATTTTGTTCATTTGCTCTCAAATTAGAAATGCACAGCAGGAACAAACTACAAGGTGCAGCAGCCATGC
Organism: Numida meleagris; assembly: GCF_002078875.1. Classification (NCBI taxonomy): domain Eukaryota; kingdom Metazoa; phylum Chordata; class Aves; order Galliformes; family Numididae; genus Numida; species Numida meleagris. The sequence continues at coordinate 95,809,338 of NC_034409.1, forward strand.
CACGTTCCACTCAAGTAATGCACTCCACATTTTTATGTCATGTCAGCAACTTCACCACTGTATTCATAAATATTAGATGCTGTTAACTCTTTCTGGTGTTCTGAATAACTTTCTTCTGACAGCAACAGTTTCTGCTGGCCTGTTTCAGGTCATTAAGATCAGTCAAATTCAGAAGACACGCAGATCATGACCTTGTCAAATCCAGTCACTCAAAAGACAGCTTCAGTTAGAGAAAAAGCAGGATGTGAACTGCTATTTTCATGCTCCCTATGTACTAGCACAGATATAGCGTCTTTGTTATTAAATAGGCAAAACGCTCCCACCCACAACTGCTCTTCTCTATTCCAGCAACCCATATGGTACCACTCATCTCTTCTTCCTGTCCTACCCTTTTTTTATGCTCTTCTGAGTTGAAATTCATAAGATCCAAGCACAGAATGAATAATGAATAAAGCTTTCTTCACACTCACTTCTTCCTGTAAGCCCAGTCGCTAACCTTAAAAGCTATTTCACTAATTAGAGATCAGCAAGCAAAATTTCCCAAATGTAATGGTGCTAGTGCCAGTGTTTTCATAGCAGCAGTTCAGCTTCCTGAGCAGTGACAGCTTATGCCTGGCATGTAAAAAGTCTGAAAATATTTCTTTCAGAAGATATTCAAATAAACCGCACAGTTTGCCACTAACTACAAACTACAACCCAAAATCTAGCCATGGTTCTGTATTTTATGTTAGGATGTACAACAGATCAGAATAGGGAAAAATTCAAGGTTTCTCAAGAGAAAGTTCAGAGCATCTTTGTGATTTGAAAAGATTTGTCAAGTTCAGCCACTGGGAGGAGTACGTCAGTGCAGCTTTGTGCAGCAGGGAGATGGAGAGAGCAGACTAAACCACTGAAGAAACAGAGCTGTCCTGCAAAAGCCATTAAAAAATTAATGATTGTTTTCTCCAGGAAGAGGAGCTTGACTGGGATTTGGACAAACACAAAGACTATCCTTATGCCAAGACATCCAAACTCCTAACAACAAGGCAAGGGACAAAAATGGCATTCTTGAGTTTTCAGGATTGAAGGATGAACATTTTAGGACCTAGATTATCCTGACAGCAGCAGATCTCTCTAGGAGGACCCAATATGATGCAAATTTTCCTTCCAGTTCAGCCTGACACAGCCTGTATAAAATGCAATTTAAAAAGAAAATAAAAGGAAGAAAGCAAAGTAGGGAGTAAAACTTAATATTGTCTAGGAAAAATTTGAGCAAGCTATACAGCTCATTCTCTCTACTTAAAATTATTTACCAGGCCATATGATTAATTCCTTTATATGAAGTAGAATTACTTTAATAGCCGTTCTACATGTGAGGTTTTACAGAGTCCTTCTGGAGCAGTATTCTAAGAGCTATCATTTTTGGTGTTCACAGGTGTATGGGAACTGCTGAGTCATGGCCTGAACCACTGATTGAGCACCTGGAGGAAAGACTCAGTCAGCCCTGGGAGCACAGGTGAAGGCAATTCACCTGTGCAACCAGAAGGGGTGGAGCCAGGCTCCACCCCTCTTAGGCCTCATTTAAGGGCTGACTGCCCCTGAGGAAGGATCTCTTCTGGGTGATCCCTTCTTGGTGGGAGCCTTTCCCTGTGAGCCCAAAATCTTCTGATCCAGGTGAGCGCTGTATTTTCCTTCCACCTTTTTGTAACGCTATTTCCATCACGTTAGTTCTTCTGATCGCTACAACAGGTAATACAAGGAGTGAACTCTGGACTCCAGTTGACTGGAGACAATAATTTTTGTCACGCAAACTTTAAATTTAACTACTTACACTGTTGTTTATATATATGTTCAAGCTTTCATTTCAGATCTAACTTTGTATGTCTTTATAGATGTAGAAAGGGATTAATTCCCAAAGGCCTCCAAATATGACTTATTGCTGGGTTAGTAAAGAATTGGTACTGTAACACAAAACCATAGTTTAGATTTATCACTTAAAGAACTCTGTGTAATCTGGAAGGTACTATCCAGTCAAGAACAAAGCAGATACTCCAAAATACTCTTCCCTCTTCCTCATCCACAAAAAAAATGCCCAAATTCATTAGCTGGCCATAGTAGGTCAGTATATTCCTAATTTTTAAAGAAATAATAAAAATTAAATAGAAAAGAAACAGGTATCTGAAAAGATCATAGAATCATAGAATGGCTTGGGTTGAAAAGGACCTCGAAGATCATCGAGTCTCAACCCCCCTGCCAAGTGCAGGGTCACCAACCACTAGACCAGGCTGCCCAGAGCCACATCCAGTCTGACCTTGAATGCCTCCAGGGACGGGGCATCCACAACCTCCCTGGGCAACCTGTTCCAGTGTGTCACCACACTCTGTGTGGAAAAACTTCCTCCTAATATCTAACCTAAATCTCCCCTGTCTCAGCTTAAAACCATTCCCCCTTGTCCTATCACTATCCACCCTCACAAACAATCGATCCCCCTCCTGTTTATACATGCCCTTCAAGTATTGAAAGGCCACAATGAGGTCTCCCTGGAGCCTTCTCCAAACTAAACAAGCCCAGTTCCCTCAACCTTTCTTCATAGGAGAGGTGCTCCAGCCCTCTGATCATCTTGGTCGCTCTCCTCTGCACTCGTTCCAAGAGCTCCATGTCCTTCTTGTGCTGGGGGCCCCAGGCCTGGACACAGTACTCCAGATGGGGCCTCACAAGAGCCAAGTAGAGGGGGACCACCACCTCCCTCTCCCTGCTGACCACTCCTCTTTTAATGCAGCCCAGAACATAGTTGGCCCTCCGGGCTGCCAGCGCACACTGCTGGCTCATGTCCAGCTTCTTGTCCACCAGGACCACCACATGCACAATACCCCTATCATGCTTAAAGTTAGAAATAAGCATTATCTGTTTATACACAGTGGTTTGATAGTTAACCTTTCAGTAATAAACATCATTCTTGATTCTCTTTGGATTAAAAAAAACAAACTGTCGATAACAGAAGCATTTCTGTAACAAATCCTTCCTCTTTAATAAAGGCTTCTACACAATAGTTATACAACACTGAAAATTCCTTTTTGTTCACACTCATGATTTGCAATTATTCCTTAATCTTAAGTGCTCCATGGATAAAATTTATTCCATTTTCATTTATTTTTCTTACATATCAAAACTTGAGTGAACAGAATACAAATTATTAAAAACTCTTAATAAGCTGTATTATGAAATCATTGCAATATAAACAATATCTACAAATTCCTAATCCACTTAAAAGACTGGAGACCCCTTATTTTTGTTCCTTCATTGTTTTCTAGATTATCTTCATTTATAAAGTAACATTAATAAAAAAACTCAATTATATAAGCATTAGAGTCTCAACAACTGCAGCTAACATGCAACTATAAAAAAAGCTGACCAAAAACTAATCTTAGCCCAAGTTTAGTCCCCTCATAGTATAAGCAGGTTGATTCATGAAGTTATTTACAATTTCTTACATAGGAAGATACTTCACTGGGTGCACGTCATAGAATGGCTTGAGCTGGAGGGGACCTTTAAGGTCATTAAGTTCCAACCCCCCCCACTGTAGGCAGGGTTGCCAACTACTAGATCAGGTTGCCTAGGTTCCCACCCATAATGGCGTTGACTGCCTCCAGAGATGGAATGTGCACAACCCTTCCAGGCAAACCTGTGCCAGTGTCTCACCACCCTCTCAGTAAAAATTTTTTTCCTAACATCTAACTTAATCTCCCTACTTTTTGTTTAAAGCCATTCCCCTTTGTCCTATCACTATCAGACCATGTAGAACGTCAGCCCCTCCCCCCACCTGCTTGCAAGCTCCAGGACCTCCAAAGTCCTTCTCCACAAGACTCGTCACAATGTCTTCTTCTGAGTTTGTACTCATATCTCAGATTGCCCCAACCCAATTGCAGCACCTTGCACATGGCCTTGTTAAACCTCATTAAGTTCACATGGGCTCACTTTTAGAGTGCGTCCAGAATAGGCACTCTGAAAACAGAGGAGATACTTGACTTGATTTCCTTCTGCTTTTACTCTTTGCTTGTAAAACTTGCGCAGCTGAAGAGTGTTGCAAAGGTAAACTAATTATTTTAGGAGAAGCTATTCAGATATTACAGTGATGAGCACTGTGAAAAGCCCCTGAGGAAATGAATAATTTTTTACTTCAGAGTACAGATCTGAACATAATGCGGGAGAATAAGGCCTAAGGCCACATGTTGTACAAAATAGTGAACATCTGCTCATTAAGCAAGCCCTGTCCATCTCACAAACTGAATAATGCAAGAATACTTCAGAAAAAAAATTACATGGGATAATGTAATTAAGGTCTAGTGTATAGTATACAACTGAAGACAAAATTCTGTTGCAAAATATTATACTTGCTTATTAACATTATATATATATGCATATATACGTATTTTTTTTAACTGCATGCAACATCCCTGTTTGGTTCTCAGGATCAAAACAAATCCTATAACCTTTGTACCCACTTTGTCACAACATTAGAAACTCTTATACAATATATAGACCTCTGCCTCAAGAGAGGGAATTAAAAAGCAGCAGTTGTTACTGTCTGTCCGGTGCGGCTCTCAGGGCTTTTGGGAAGAGCTGACAAGAAAGCTTTCCCACTTCAGCTAACAAAGAGTCAAGAACACGCAGTATCATTCCAGGTTGTGCTTCTCAAACTGTTCAAATCTCCCCCCACTGAACTTTGTCAAATTTATCAGTTGTATGCTTTTCCCTCACCAAATTTCTTTTTTTTTTCCAGTTTTCTGTTTCTTGTTAAAACTGCACAATCAACTCTTAGACTATCTAACCTTATCCCAGTCTTTTGACATACCTAGATCATCTACTCAAGGTTTTAGTTCCCTTTCCTGCTCTACGTAGTCTGGCCATCTTATGTCCATCTTTTCCATCTCCAGCAATACCTGTGTTTTTTCCTAAGCACCAGCTAACATTGATGCTTCCTTCAAAGACCAATACTCCCAGCACTTGCTTCCCAAAGTGTTCCTATCTATCCAGACCTAAGCTGAAATCTCAAGATGTATTTCACCTTTTGCCCAGCTGCTGCATCACTGTGCTACCTTCTTATCACAGGTATGTTTGACAGAGTCCTTTATTGCTCATATTCTTTACACCTGGGCAGGGCCCAATTCAAAATCAGTTGCAAACTCAATTTTAAACCAGCTTTTCCTCTCCTTCCTCAAGATCTGTATTTCATATAGTCTACATACATATTGGGTTATCTCATATGTTGCAGAACATTTACAGCAGCAAACAATAAACAAACATCTTCCAGCTTACTACTGAAGTCAAATATTAATTTTTAACTTAAATATTTAATAAAACTTCTAAGCTCATCCTTGAACTGAACAACTAGAGAAATTCCCTCCACACATCTTAAAGGCAGGTTGTGTCTTAAAACATTTCAAATCAAAGCATTCTCATATTCACAGGACTTTATTACCAAAATACATAAAATATGAATTACACTGGCAGACATCAATGAGGAAACTCCAAGTCTCGCAGAATGGACTGCTACTACATAGGAAAGATGCATATCCCCTTGCATGGTAGTAATCAAAGAGATATGCTTTATCCCAGATGCAATGGAAATGTGTCAGAGCAGCATTATGATGCTAATAGGACTCAGAAAGAAAATGCTTTTAAAGAGAAAAGAGGTGAAGCATCTCCTCATGTACCCTGCTTTTAACTGAAACGTCTGAAATTCTGCAAGTCTTTAAGGCAGCTAATCTGAATGTTCACCTGGTGAAGCCACAACTGCACAGCACAAATAAAGGAATCAGCCTGAAAACACATGCACAAGACACGATGAAGAATAAAAAGTGCAACACATCAGCTTTTAGCTCATGGGGGGGACAAAGGTGGAGAACAGGGCTAGGGCTTTGAACTCAAAAGGCAAAGAGAGGGAAGATAAAATTGCCTCTCCCAAAAGGAGTTTTTTGTCTACACCAGGAGGTAAAGAGAAGAATGGCCGGGGCAGTGGCCTCCGTATAAGGTCCCATCCAAGTCATGGGCTCCTGTCCTCCCCGGGACAATCCTCCCTTAAATTTCTAAACCTACTTTCTGAGTAAAATGCTTCATTTTCTTAAGTAGCTGAGTGTCCAAGCACTCACTCCACCTGATGGAGTATGATCCCAGTACTACCCAGATCCCAGTACTACATGGGACAGAGGGAAAATCTTGCTGCTCATCGCTGTGACAGGCAGTGGCTCCAGAGAAGGGCCTTGGAGAAAAAAAAAGTTAAAAACCTAAGCTCCTAAAGGGATTTTTAACTGGTGCCACAGATGCACCTTGATACAATGTACCGGTGCCAGCTGCCTGCCCTTGCCCACTGCAGAGGCTACAGTGTCACCCTCAGGAAATTCTACTGACCAATCTGGTTCATTTCTGCATCTCAGGGGACTTAACCCACAGCAGAGATACACGCGGTCAAAAGATATTAAAATGGGGTTTCATTACCGGAGTAGCAAATCACCTTGCAAGTTTACCTTTTAAAATAAGGTCCTGAATTATTTGGAAGTTATTCCAAGCATGACTGTTCAGAATACCGAGTCAAAGAAAGTGGCATTCTGCAGATCACACAGCAAAGTTGGCTGCTTCCCTCTCCTGCTTTGCTCAGTAGTTTAACATTCAATTCAAATAAAACAACCCCCTATTTCCTTTCAAGATTTCAAGCCAAAAGGTTCATAAAGTATTGTTTTTCCCTACCACGCCTACAACTTGAAAACATCAAGGTTTTTTTTTTTTGTTTTTGGTTTTTTTTGTCAGACATTCCAACATGACAGCCTGAAATCAAGACAGATACTTCAAAGAACTGGAGAAAAAAAAATGAATCAGCCTACACTTCATATTATACTTGAGGTTTACAATGGCCCTTATTTATCACAAAATTAGTCCATCTAAGAAAAAAATTGAGTCCAAACTCATGTAGCAATTTTTTCCAATAAAAACATAGTTTTCAAAACTTCTGCAGGTTGCTAGGGCTGTTTTTTTAATCTTATTTTTTTCCTTTTCTTTAGAAGTATTCTTTTTAAAAATTGGCTGAGAAAGCTGTCCTAATTAATATTCAGTTCAGTGATTATGAGCACTCCCAAGTGACCTATATGTGTAATAGCATCAAGTACCACCTGCTCAAACTGTTGTTTTGCAGCAAAATATTAATCCCTTGTACCTTCTGTTACCAAGCTTGGATGCCATCTGAAACTCAAAAGGGAATGATTCACTGTAGACGCTTTGTAAACTCACTGAAAATTGTACCCCAAAAGAGTAGCAATTGTGTACAAATAGTTTGGAATAATACCGTACCAAAAGCAGTTTAGAGAATTTTAGATAGTCACTCCCATTTGAAGTTCATTTAAAAAACATAAAAACAAATATTTGTGTTAGTACAAATGAAATTGCTCTGCCTTTTTTTTCCTTTTAAATAAGCCTTTTCTTTTTTCTATAGAAAAATAGAAGGAACACAGCTACATCAAATTGCTTACATCTGTTCCTTAACGAAGAGGTGTTAAGATAATAGTTCATAAAAATCTATTACTTCATAAATGTTAGCATAGAAAGGTACATTTGTTCCCTTCACAAAAGTTTGAATTTCCTGCTAGTATAAAATACATAAATCTCAATAGAATATTTTTATATGAACCGTAGGTGCAAAAATATGTGCATTTCTGCCAGCTTTAAGCCTAGTATGGAAACAGCATTGCAAACAATACTTAGGACAACACGTTTGTGCCACTGATGGCAGGCAGGCAGAAGGGGAAAAAAAGAAACAGATAATTGGCAGTATAACAAATCCAAAGGTCAACATCTGACTTGAGTGACTTCAGTCAAGAATCTTCCTGTTTCACACAAGACTTTTCTTGTTTGTTTGTTTTAAAGAAAATGCCCTCATATGCTTACTGTCTTTGGACTACATATGTGACAGAGACCTTTAGATCTTACCTTCAGTACACACTGTAAGCAAATGATCTTACAGAGAGACCTGACTGATTGAGTACAAAAGAAATTTTGCAAGCAAGCAAGCTATTCAGCTCCTTATATAGGAAAAAGAAAGGTAATTTAAGTTATTCTCAATATGTTCCTAAATGTTCACGTAATCATGCAACTTTTGCTTGTCCCATTTAAGCTAGTACCAAATTGATAACAATGAATCCTACATAAATTATCAACAAAGAGATTTATCAAAGACAATTTCTATATTTGTATTGGGCTAGCAAGGTTTTGGCAGTAGAGGGGCTCCTGCGAGGCCCTCTGTGAGCAGAGCCCAGCCCTACCCCATGTCCAAGCAGAGCAGCTCCAGCTGCTCCAACAGGGACCCGCCGCTGCTGGAGCTGAGCCGCGAGCGACGCCGGGCGCCATAGGAGAGCAGAGTAGCGGAAGGGAAACCGCCGTGCAACTGCAGCTGGGAAAGAGGGGTGCGAGGCGTGGGAGGAACGGCCCCGCAGGCACCGAGATCAGTGCAGAAGGAGCTCCGGGCACACAGCAGCAGCTCTCAGCAGCCCAGGACCCTGCAGCCCACGGGCACAGCGTGGAGCGGAGCTCCCCGTGCAGCCACGGAGGGGCAGGGAGGAGGCGCGGCCTGTGGATACACTCCCAGGAGCGGCCCGGGCCAGAGCTGCAGCCCGTGGGGAGAGGCTGCGATGGGGTGGGAGGGCCGGGGGAAGCTGCACCCCGGGGGGGACCGGGTGGGACCAGTTTGGGAAGGACGGCATCCCATCGGACAGACCCCACGCGGAGTAGGGGCGGAGAGTGACCATGGAGGAGTGGCAGGAACAAAGTGGTGTGGACTAACTGCAGTCCCCCTTCCACTGCAATGCTTAGGGGGGGAGGGAACAGGAGGTAAAAGAGAGTGGATGGGAGAGAGAAGGTGGTTTTACTTTGCTTTTATTTCTTAATGGTCTAGTCCATCATCAAGAAGCAATACATTACATTTGTCTCCCTGGGCTGAGTTTGTTTTGCATGTGAGCCGCAAGGCTCCTACAGCATGGTCACAAAAGTTTTGAGTAACTGGCCTTAGATACTTGGCCTCACGTTGAGTATGATTTTTAAGATGTGTCAATATGACTTCTCAAGTCCCCTAAAATGGATTACAGTGCAATTCCCCATCTTATTAGGATCTTATGAAACAAACATATTAAAGATCAGTGACAGTTTCCAGCACTATAATAGATGCAATATAAGCACCTATGATATTTTGTATAAATACAGCATATCAAAGGAACTATTTTGTTTTCAAAGCCTTACCTTTGTTACACCTAATCTTTTTTAATTAGTAATGAAAGTCAAATAAGTCAAGTGCTCAAACCTTGAAAAGCAGAACCAAATAAAAAGCAAAGAATAGAGCGGCTTATCTAACTTGATTTTTATCCTCCCCCACCAAACTAGAGAACATTGTGTTCTGCATTCCTAAGACTCCCATTTCATTTAAATAACTATTATAGGAGACTGTAGGTTGTAAAATGCACACAAAATAAAACTGTACAATAAGATATGGTTTCATAACATTGAGTAGAAGCAACCAAATCCAATTAATGGTATGCAAAAAGCTTTTTTTTTCCAGAAGACATAAATGGGAATTACATAGCTCTCAAAGGTTAACTGCAGTTGAATCCTTAACTGTTTCACATCTCCTGAGCTGTGAAGGGTGGACTCTATGTTCACACAAACCAAATGTATGAAGGAAAGAGAGACTCTCACTTGCCAACAGCTTGATTTAGATAACTGATGGGGGGGAATACTCAACTGTCTGCTCCCTCTGTATGAAGCAAATGGAAAAATGGCTCATGAACAGCTCTCACATTTTCACAGCTTCTATCTCAAGCATTCAGGGTAAATCAGACCAGTTTCAACCTGACTTAAATGCCTTAATGTCTTAAACCACTGGGGCCGAGGGTGGTGATGAAGAGGCCTTAACACCCACAGCCATCCCATCAGAAGGGATGGTGCAACTCAAATTTGTTCCATGATCAGCAAGGAATTTACTTCAATAGTGTAATTTCTATTATCTTAATCATTTTGTAGATTTTTTTTGTTACTAATAAGTCCACATCCTCCAGATATATAAGTAGTACAGCAAATTCTGACTTGCATATTAGAATAGTTGTGTTTATTTACTTTCACAGAAAGCAATGCAACATTATCAAGTCTCATGGCAATACTGCCTTGTGGAAGGAGAGAGATTTGATTCAAAGTACTCTTCAAGTAAGAAAACTATTGATATGTACCTCTTAGCTCAGAGAAAGAAAAATACATTCAATATTTATTCAACAGGTTAAGATTAATTTTCCACCAAGTTTCCACTAAGATGTGTAAATGAAGTACACGCTCTGACCTTTCAAAGCTATTTTAATAAGAACTAGAAGTTGCAAACCGAGAGTTTAATAGAATAACATTAAAAGAAGCCCTGGAAAAGAAATTAAATCAGTTCATATGTATTTGTTTATGCTAATACATTCTTTTATTTTCAGTTTTGTCTGACAATTTTATTTTAACTCATTTAATACTTATTAGCTCTCTGCTAATAAAAATCTTTGAAGATATTTTATGGAAATTAATTCAAGCAGAAGATTTTATTTTCAATGAAATCTCCAGTTCTCTTTGAAATTCCAACAATCAAAATAGAAATAGGAGACCAATTTGATTTGAAAATGGGAATTTCTGGACATTTTGCCAACACTGGTAACATGACAGTTCTGCTTTATTCTACAGATCTGCTTTATTTCTACAGAAGCTCATCACCTGCCCCACACACATATGAAACGTCAAATATTGAAAGGGGTATCACCCTGTTCCTGTACATTGCAGGCACCTATGTATTTCAATTACTTATCTGAAAAGCACACACCTATCTTAGAGATCATATCAAATGTATAAGTCAATATAATTCCCATGTTACCACTCGGAGGATAATTTTGCTGTTTGTCTTTCAATTTTAGCAATGACCATGGGAGGAGCATTTTCAGTGAACAAGTGTTCTCATACTAGTGTCATCGTTGTCCACCCAGCAGAGAAGAGTAAAGCAAGACACTCAATAGTGAAGTAGAGAAAAAAAAAATAGAGGAATCTTCCTTGGTTTCATGAAACACTGCTACCTGTCTGTAAGAAAGCAGTATTTTCATAAAGCAGGAGTACCAACTTATAGTAACAGGAGCCATTTTACAATTAATTCCTCTCCTCAGTTGGATTTATGTACCTCTTTCTTTTAAGAGTTTTAAATGGCTGCCCACCACCTCAGCATCTGAGCACCTGCCACATGTAAATCAACCATACTGTAGGGATCACACAGCCAAGTTCACTGCATAACTATTATGAACCAGCCTTCTGATCAGAGATACTGAACTGCGGTCTTTACGATTGCTGGTGGTAAAATAATTAGGTTTGCTTCAGCTGTCTCCAGAGCAGGTCAGAGAATACAGTATATAACCTTTCCAGCATTGAAGGTGATTTCTGTAGGATGTGTTTTCAAATTGTAAAGTATTTCAATCAAAACACATGCTAGATGAGACTCATTTTATCACTCCTAAAGTAACCCTTGAACATCACTTATAATGGTCACAAGGACCTCTTCTCTACTTTAATCTAAAATTCCAGGTAATGCACGTATTAGGAGTGCATTAAAAAGCTCTTAAGCTGATTGGATTTTTAAAGGGGCTAAAAGGTGAGTAAATTGGTAGATATGTTACAGAGAAGTCTGAAAATTGAAATTTCCATTTTTGAATTATTTATGAAGAGGAGCATATTAAACATGTTGAATAGCATTTCTTTTTTAAAACTCATGAAGTGAATTTTTCAGCAATTTTCCCAATACAAATTCAAGCCTACCTTTCCATCAAAGCAGCTTCTTATACGTGTACTTTCTACAGCCCAAAAGCAAGATAAAAATACTATACATAATACAATGCACTATCTTTTTATTTGGCATTACAATTGTGTAGAGCAGGGATGGAGCTCCCTGTGTTACAAGCACGACTTAAAGGATGGCCCACAGCACTGCCACAGAAGGATGCAGTCCTTGGGATGCTCATGAAGACAACCACCCAGAGATCCTTGGGGTGTCAAAGCAGATACAGTTGCTGCTGGTGGAGTTTCAGGGCCTCTGATAGCACTGTTCACTGATACAATGAGTCAGTGATGTTACTTATTTAAAAAAAATTGTCAAGAACTGGATCTAGAGAATTTCTAGTTTCTGAAGATCTGGTACTCGATAGACATTGTAATATTTCTTATGCATCGCCTCCACAGAAAGAAAATAATTTAAAAAATCAACAAGCAAGACATACTATTACTAAAATACAGAATGTGTTTTGAATGTTATGTGCTGAGTAGCAATGCTTAGTATTTATTAACTAAGGAAGTTTCAATACTTATATTTTTATTCAGTGGTTTAGTAATTGTCTCACATACTTGACTTAATGATTCTACTCCATGTTATAAGCCTTGATGTACTCCTGAAATACCTGATAAGCCTTTAAAGCTCTTCATAATTAAGGGCTGTCCAACAGCAACAAAACTGTATCAGATGTTCTCATGAGTACTTCTCAGAGTCATGCTGCTAAAATGTCTGTTTCTACTCTGCAGGCTGAGCAAACTCTCAGTTATCCAATGTGAAAGCCAAAACAAATGAAAAACATTAATATACTGAACTGATATGCCTAGGTTGCAGACTGCAAATAACACTATGGAGATGACAAGATGACAGGATTGTACAGTATGTATATAAGCATCCGTCTGTGTGTATACAGATATATACATGTATGTATACACACTACACTGTGAAGAGGACACCAAATGGTAGTGAGATGAAAATAGAGCAGATATATTGCCACAGATTTAAAAAGGTCACATAAAATGCCTCTGGAACAGTTAAATAGAATAAAAATGGGGAAATAATTTAACATTTTACTGAAGAAACAACTTTTGCAAGTTAAGAAAAAAACTTCTTAAATTTTGAATCTGGAAGTTAAGAGATCAATGCAACTATTACTTATTTTAATTAACTGGAAACAGCTGGATTCTCCAAAGTATTTTACTAGTAAAACTCAGAGATATAACTGCAAGAAAAAAACCCACTGCTTTCTGTAGACCACATAGCAAATGATTATAAATCATGCAAGAATAGAAAGCTTTCTCACTATTCTAATAACAAGTGATTGGGGAATAGCATCACAAGTAGTATCATGTAAGTAAAGTATTTTATCAAGAAATAAAAGTTCGGGGGTGAGGCTTCCTCTGTTGAAACAAAAGTATACAAGTTATGTTCACTGTTTTGCTTGAGAGTACAAAAATCTTTACTTCAAAAGAATATGAAAAAAATGATTATTACTTATGTCATTAGGAAATATAAAATCTATAAGATTTGCTCAAAGCCAAGATTTAAGTAGAATCAGGTACATAGCTATGCATGATTTTTCCATAAAGCTTCCATCCCACCAAATACCAAACTGACTATAATTCCATTTTCCTTTACTGTGAGGTTCTGCTATCAGCCATCATCACATGACCAAATTATAGCTACTACGCTAAGCTTTACCTACAATATATAAGTCACTCCGAGAGTAATGCCTCCTACTTATTTCCCTGGAAACTACAACAAAGAGTACAACAACATAAAAAGCACTATTTTTTTCAGCATAATCACCACCATGAGTTATGCATTTTCACCAGCAAACAAGAGCCTCCATGCCACTCTCACAAGAATCCACACCAGTGGAATGCCACTGGCTGCAATTTTTTTTTTCCTTATGGGGGAATTCAAAGACACACCTTTGCTTCAGATGTGCTTTCATGTCAGATACCAACCTGTCAGACTGCCCCTCTGCTGCCATCTGTCACACGACAACAAAATGTAACAGAATACTGGCACGAAGGTTCAACTTCTACTTTCATACCACCAACCTCTGCCTTTCACATCATGGGCCAACATTATAAAATGGGAGGCGTTACTTTTGGAGAAGTCTTCATATTGGGAAATCATACACATTGAGAGAATGATTGGAAAAAAATACATGATTCAGGATATATGGATTCAATTTTCCTCAAAAACAGGTTTGTTTTTGGGAAGATATCCTCTGGATTCTTACTACCTTTCTTGTGGACTCAGATGTATAAAATATAGTAGAAAATAGTCTTTTAAGTAGAAAGCTGGAAGAGGAGAAGAGCACAATAGAGAAAGGCTTTAGAGTCTACTGCATTTTATCAACTAATGCAACAAACTAAGTAAAAGATTAGTTAAATAAATGGATTTTCAATATTTGCAGCTAGGGACCTCTGAATTAGAAAACCCCAGAAATTAGCTCAGATGAAATTTAATTACTCATAGAATTACTGATGTCTTCATTAGTAACTGGCCCTTTGGTATGGATTATCATATAAATCTTTAGCCATTTTGTATCTAATTGAAAGTAAACTAGCCAAACCTTGGTGTAAACCCATTCAACATATACAAATTAAGCCAATATTTATGCTAGATCTTATTTTCTCTGAACTCCAATATCCATTTGCAGTCTCTAATAAAGAATCAAATGCGACAGTAATGCTTGGCTGGCCCGTTGCCAAAGCACTTGATGCTGAGTTCCTGCCTAGCTTAAGTGTATAAATTGAAGTAGCAGATCCTCCAACTCCAAATCTGAGGCAGCTATTTTGCTGTAATCGCAATCTTTATGTTATGAATTAAACATTAATTTCAAGATGCATGTTTGTGAGCAAGAAAGAAGATAGTGGGGAAGGTAACTCCATGGAGGTGCTGGGCACACAGCAGGGAAAAACCCACATACGTATGGGACATCCCAGCAGGACGGTGGATGCACTGGCAGTTGCAGTAGGGGCTGAGCCACTGCCACGTGGTTTTAGTCACCTCAAAGACAGGCAGCTTTGAACTGCTACAAGAAACATGCTGCAGTGAAGATAAAAAATAATTTCATATCTTTGCATCTCTTTATTTCTCACAAAGCAGCAAGAACTCTGCACAGCCATGTGTAACAGCTAGAGATGGCAGCTGCATTGAACAACGGTGACATCCCAATCTCAGGTACCACAGAAGGACAACAAGCAAGATGCTTCCACTTAAGGATACAGCCCCACACACCTAAAGACAGGAGCCACTGCTTTCAGACTGAGCTGGCTTGAAAGCCCATCAGACACAAATGCTGAGCTTCACACAAAGCATGGGCAAGCTGCTACTACAGGTACTGACTTTGAGTCCAGAGGGGAGGAAAAAAAAAACACGAAGGTATGACATGTCTCCAAGCCAGCAAGGCAGGCTGAAGTTGCAGAAGGGTTATAAAACCACACTGCATCCCTCTCTCCTTGAAGGCCTTTGTAAGGCCCTCTTACTATTGGAGGAAAATACCAGACATTGATTGAAGCATCATCAGCTCTGGAAATTATCAAGATGCTTTCAGATAATTTTCTGAAAATTTTTCACTCTAGGTGAGAGGACTCACTGGAGATTAGGAAAAAAGTAGATTAATTACAAGGGATTAATTGAAATAATTTATATAGTTTATATAGAACATATAAAAATATAGTAAGCTAACCTACATCAGAATTTATGGTTGTGAAGTTTGTCTACACACTCTGGAATTTTTCTAGGTATTTATTAATTGAAAATGGTTGTTTTCTTGTTTAAAGAAAAAGTAATCACTACCCTTAGGACACATACTTCTGCATCAAACTGAACTGTCTTTGTTTACTTACTAAGTACTTGCACTTCCGTTAATTTTTTGTCCTCATTCTTGGATCAAAGTGATTATTACTTCTCAATAAGCTAAGCTAACCTAATACAAGAGCTCTAATGGACAGATCCATTTTAACCTATGACAGTTATTACTGTGAAAACAACCAACAAGAAAAATTAGAACCATTTGTTCTCATGCTTTTACGGTGTGAAGAGACTGCTGCCTTCAGAGAGCTTGAAAAGCTTTCTTACAGAAATGCTTTCTAGACTTTTCCATCGAATTTAATTAGAACGCTTTACTTCCCAGTATAACATTTGCAGGAATCACCTCTTCTAAACTACTACTTGCAACATATTCACAGTATTAATATATCTACATTACTGTATCCTGGGTCACTGAGGAAAAAAACACACCTACTGTAGGGAATCTACTTCAGCAGGGATTTGGACTAGATAATCTCCAGAGGTCCCTTCCAACTCCCATGATTCTGTGAAAAAGAAGAATGAAGACAACAAGAAAAAAGCCACAAACTGTCTCAAGTTACATACTCTTAAATTTGGACAATCCTGAAGAAACATCCTAAGTGCTACTGTCTTTGTGTTTATCTTGGAAGTGTGAGAATTAATAGTTCTTATTACTTCTAGGCAATAATGAGGAATGTGCAGTCTTTTCTCCCCCCTCCAAAGAAGAACAGAATATTTCAAAGTTATGTAATCTGCAATCAGAAAGTCACAGGCTTCTCAATGACTGATCTAAAGGACCGAAGAATCTATCAGACAGGATTCAAGAATGGTAGGATTTATAAGCTGACAGTAGCATAGAGCATAAAATTGCAACACTACATTCTGCACAGGGCTGATGGACAGCCCAGTGAAACACTCAATACAAACTGATGTTGCCTGTCATATACATGCCTAAATTAACATACAAATTTTCGTCTAGAGCTGAAAATGTCCTTCTCATCTTTTTAAGATCATCTCGATGTGACGTGCCTTTCACACAACACTCTGGAATCTTTAATTTCAGGTGGAAAGTGCTAACTATTAGCATTGTGAAACTTGAAGCTTCACACATCTCAAAAAATCCTCCAAGTAACTTTATGCTACTTTAATGAACTGTAAAAGTTTCCTGCCAGATTTATTGATCTTGCTATTGAAGGCAAATTCCACATGCACTTCAGGAACAGACATTACACATAAACGAGTTATTTCTTAATTTCAAACATCTAAAAAGTAGCAAATCAAACATAGGCAGGCAATAACTGGCAAGTGCTTGGCACATGCATATACACATGTAACTGCAGTACTACAACGTACATAATAAAATTTCCCTAGACAGCTACTTTATTATACAGAAAATGCTTGGGCTTTATTACCAGCAATGATTGATGCCAGATGTTTTGAAAGAAACACAAATTGCAGACAGAACATGAAGAGGATAGCCTGCTTTAGACTTTAACTATGCACTTCAGTGTTTCTTAACAAACTTACATTCATAGTTACGAAGTATACTCATGAACCACTGAACATCGTTAAACAAGATGAAAAAGCTTACATCTATCTGATCCAGAAATACTCTGTCAAAGTTAAATTTTCATGTAATTAATTGTGCATTTACTGGCCATTTTGAAACTGCGAATGAAAGGCTGTACTGAAATTGCAAATCATTGCACAATTATCTAATACATTTGAGACAACTCTTTGAATACCACTTTACCTGAACAGAGTGCTAGTGAGAAGCTCCTCATTTTAATAAACTGTAAGCAAATAATGTAATTTTCATCTAATAATCTTGATTAAATGGCCACCACTGAACAGATTCCATAACTGGTGTTGAGATAGCGATTCAAGAAATAATTCATTTCCACAATGAGCACTGAAATGGACCGCATGGGAGCCAGTGCAAGCTTGAATTAATGGATTTACATGCAGTTAAATAGTCTTCAGTTCTTCTAATTTTATTCAAAGGGGATCTAGAAGGGCTACAGATGACATTTTAAAGTTACTTCACTCTTTATCCCAATGATGCCATTCCCAGTCCCCCCTCTCCCTTCCCTCTTTCTTTCCCCCCATACAATTCATTACCTACTGAACACATTTTGGGTAGATATGTTTCAACAGAAAAAGTGACCATACATATGATAAGCATTACCCAGTCAGCACAGGAGCTGATGCTGTGGAGATGGGCAAGCACTGAACTTGCAGCAAGGTAGTAGTGGTAGAACCCATGATAGGCTCACTGTTCTTATTTATTAAAGCTTTCACAGCTTTTTTTTTTTAAAAAAAAAACTCTGTAAAAAAAAAAGAGACTAAGATTGACTTTACTCTTACGTCTTTATTTAAATGTTGGAAGTCAATCCTAAACAGCATCTGAAAACTGAAAGAAACCTTGCTTAAAAACAAATCTAGTTCAGCTATCCAATGTATTAAACAAGCTTGTTTGAACTATGAGCTTCCATGCCAGAATATCATTTCACACGTTCACTTCACTCACCAAGATCCAATAGTTTATGAGCATGGTAACTTTTTAAAAATAAATTACATACAAAAAAGACAACTCAATCCTGAAATGCTTAAATTAAGATGCAACATAAATAAGACTCCAAGCTGTATTTCAATAAATATACATTGGGACACTTAGTACTTGTACAGGTTCCAGGATTAAGTGCTTTATATAGCATACATTGTATCATTTTCCTGACTGCCAATTTTTATTATTTTTTTTATGAAGCTTACGGCCACAGTGACTGCCAAGAACATTTTTGAATCCTCACATTCTGTTTAAAACATCAATAACACCATATTTTTAAATGATAGTTACACTTTAAATATAACTTATTTTATTATGTATCAAGTAAATGGAGTTTTCAACCATATCCTGTTTTCTAATATGCAAATTAAACTTTTCTAAAGAAAAAAATGGAAGTTGTTTGGTTTTTTTAATCATTCCTTTGAAGTTCAAGATGAATATATTAATGGAAGAATCAATGAAAAAAAATCATCACACTTTCCACTACTCAGATAAGTGAGTGTAGCAGTTCTCTGCTAATCTTCAACTGACTACTGGATATGAGATTCAAAAGATTTCAAGCACAAGGCACAGCCGCTCTTTTAACAATACAGAAAATAAAAAGACATCTTATTGTAAGTTCTACTTCCATCTTATAAACCAATGTGCGGACACACATGAACATTAGACAATACCTGCAGCAAGAACACACACAAGGATACCTTAAAGAAGCAATTGTTCTCTCAGTCCATGAGAAGGTATTGCTAGAAGTGTTGCCTAGATAAATGAAGAAGGCAGACATCTTTTTGAAAATGTAAATTATTAGTTAGCTTTTCTTTAAAGAAAAAGAGAGACTACTTGCCAATTTTAAAGTGACTAAGGTTAACCATTCCATTAAAAACAAACAAAACAAATTCTCCTTTCAAAATACAGTGTTGCTATCCATTAGCAAAGCAGCATAATGTCTAAGAGATAAAGGTTAAGTACTAAATCATGTTCACTTGCTTTAAAAAAACAGTACTTTCATAGGGTAAAAGAACATGCTGATAGTGTATTTTCAAAATTTATTTTGAGAACTTTATTATGAGACCTGCATTAATCACTTTGCATTAAGGCTGAAGCTTCAGTTCTTTCATGAAACCTGTTTTTAACTCTCCAATAGAGACTGCTGAACCAAAAATAAGATTCTTCCTGGCAGTTCTAGGAAATTATAGAGACAAAGAAATACACACACAAACCTCCATTCCCTTCCACCTATGAAGTGTAGTTTACCAGATTTACATAAGCAAAAGTGAGAACAGAATTGCTAGATGTATCATTCATACGTATGCCTCCTATTCTTCCAAGCAAGGTACATCTTGGTCTTGAGGACAGCAGCTTTAGGCTTGTTGTTTCTATAGAAACCACTTAAGTGTCTCTAAATGCCTTTACAGGATTCAGAAAACAGGGCTAGCCCACAAATCTTAGTTACTTCAACACAAGTTAACTCAAGATCTGCTGGAGATGTGCAGTGAGGAAGATGTAAGAACAGAGGAGCAACTGCAGCGCTACACAGCATGCCTGAACACTTCTAGCTGCCCTATGTCCAATTATTCTTACTAGACCATCTGAGCTTATAGTAGGTCACAGAACACAAGCAGAGATCACTGAACTTGGCAACTGGGTTTAACCTAAATTTGGATCAAAGCTCAGGTCTTTCAGCCTTTCAGACTAGGCACAAAGTCTCAAGTGAGTGCTCTCCAGCTCTCTGCAAAAGGACATTTCACAGGAGAGCAGTACAGATCAGATTTATTTTACTGGAATGAGCTTCAGTTTGATTCAAACGATACGAACTGATTACCTTAAAACCATTTAATGCATTGTACAACGCATTCCTAAAATCTCTGGAGAGACATTAAAAGTAGATATCTATTTCATTAGTGCCTACCTATCTAAAGGGGATGTGAGTTGTAGGAGATTTGATTCAAGTAAAAATTTTGCAGTACTTAAGTGCAGTTGGGGGTATAAGCTAGGACTACAGGGTGATTCAGAAATCGATACAGGAGTTCCTAAACATAATGCCTCCCCATCCCCCCCCACCTCAAATGTTTGCTTTCTAGAAAAGAAATGTTTCCTGCATGAGAAACAGAATACAGTGATAGGACTTGCATTTTGATGCTGCTTTTGCAGACATTGACTGCCTGTGATTTTTTCCTACTTCTTATAGTCCAGTTAACACCAAATCAATCACATTAAACCTATCCTTATACATGTGTTCTCCAAAACACTACACATACCTAATACATAATGTATGCATATTAGTGCATGTATGTATGTCTGTAATTGCATGTGTAGTTTTTAAACAACTAACTGCAACTTTCTGCATTTACACTGCTAGACAAAAGGACAAGTGCCACTGTACTGAGATGCTCAAAACTGAGGAACAGCAATTCAAATCAACCTAATCCAGGAACTCTGCAAGCCTATTTAGCCATCCCTCCCTCCTCTTATAGCCTATTACCTATAGACTACTTAGACTCCTCCCTCCTAACACCTTCAATACCTCATAGTACATGAAGGTGCTAAGCTGCTTTTGCTGCTTCTAATGAGAAGAAGGGAACCTAACTCAAGATTCAAGGGGAAATCACAACAGAGCTTTTTTTCATCTCACCCAACTGCAGCAGGTCATTGCCTTCCACTATGCTCCAAGGATGGCTGCTCTTCTTGTTGTGCAGTACATCACCTACTGCTACTATGATTCCACTGGTAGTGGAAATTGCAGCTAACTTTTTATCTTGGCAAATTCTGAATAGGATTCCACATAATAGGGCAGGAAGAGGAGGACCCTTGTATAGTCCAAGGAAACCCCTCATGTTGATTATTAATCTGCTGGGAATCAAGATATGATAATCCTTTCAAGGGAAAGGCTGAGAGCAATTGTAAGTGTAAGCTTACCCAGCATTTGACATTCTCAAAAAGTATACATTCAGCAACTTATAAGTACAAAAAGTAGCTTCTTAAAGACAATTACTGGGGTAAGATTTTGCTTAGTAACTTTATAGTTGCTGAGAGCTGCATTATATTCCTAGTTCGTTAGGAAGCATATAGTTTCTTATTTTTAAATTAGCAATTATTTCATAGATATATATTCTCACATAATCACAAAAAAAGATCAGGTTGAATGGGATGTCTGAATTCATAAGATCCAACCTCCTGCTTAGAAAAGGAGCAACTTCAGAGTTAGATGAGGTTGCTAAGGGCCTTGTCCTACCAAGTCCTGAACATCTCCAAGGACAGTTGTTCCTAAATGTCTACAGGTAACTTTGCCAGTCATCTCACACCTGGAACCCAAACCTCGCATTCTTCCTCTCAGCAGGCACAGATCTCATGCACTGGTAGGTTACCCCACAGGCTTTGGAGGGGCTGGGTGACCTGCTATCTAGTGAAGCTCCCTCCTCATACAGAAGGCAGTTCTGGGCAGCAGTACCACCTGGGCCCTTCTCAGCATCACCACAGAGCTGCCAATCTTTATACTGGGAGACATGAGCTCAGCTACACACATGCACTTGGCAGATTTGGCCATGCTGTAGGTGAGCCATGACACTGCACTGCCAATACATCACATCAGGATCAGGTGAAGTGTGAAATTGGAACCAGTTTTGAAAGTCTCAATTTTACACATAGCTTTGTCCTTTTTTGAAAAAAAGGAAACCTAAAACCAAAAGCCACTTGTCATTTATAAATGTTATATGCGTATATGCATACGCACACCATCTATATAAAACACTTACTTATTTCATTACCTTGTCAGACAAGCACATAGTAAACAAGAGGTAGCTACTTCCATACAGCTGCCTCAGCCCACAGTGATACAAAGTGGTTAGAAATAGGTAATATTTCCACAGGCTATGTTGTATAGTAAAACAAGAATTAGTTCAACAATAATTCCAAAGCTTAGTATTTTAAATTTCTAAGTAGGTAGAATTGTTACAGTACTTTAGAATCCTATTTTTAGTCAAAACTAGTTAATAAGGCTAGGTCAGTGAAAAAAACCGAAGGTACCTATCATCTCCTTTTCTTCCCACATATGAGACACAGTAACCTCAGGATTGAGAAACAAAATCATTATTCATTGTTTCTGGGGTACGTGTGGAGCATATGAGGGAAAAACATATGGTGTACATATGTTTTTCCTCAGCAGTAGAGACAAAAAGATTGAAAGCAGATAAATTGAATGCCTATTTTCAGCTTCAAGCATCAGCCTCATGACTCTGAAATGCAGCAAAGACATTATTTTACCATTCTGAGGATATATTGATGTAGCCTTTACATTTCAAGTTAGCAGTAATGTAACTGAACATAACCTGTTTTATTGTTGGTTATAGTTACCAAATACAGAGAGAAAACAAAAACCATCCCCCCAGAACATCATTTAAATCTAAAAGTTAAGGTGATTTTCTCCAAATAGAAAGAAAGTGCTGTGAAGGTGAAAGATGTGTTTGCAGGAGGGGGCTCAGAGCTCAGCTCACCAGTGACACCCATTACTTTCTAGCACATTCAGTCTGAGCTCTGAAGTCTCTCTGCTTTAGCACGTTGTGCAGCCTTTATCCTTGATCATTAAAGGAATGAAACTGTCAACACTGTACACTGACAACTCTGAGAAAACAGATTCAGAAGGATCTTTTCTGCATACAGAAAGATGTTTAGAAGCACACATCCAAGATCATCAGCCCTACTGCTGCATTTTTCAGAGAGCAGATCTTTTTATTTAGCATCTTCAGAGCTTTAAAGACAGTATCTTCATACTCTATACAGCCATGAAGTTCCACATATGAAACACTGACTTATTTTGTAAGTCTAAAAATTATTAGATTCTATTACTCCTTTTCTGTCTTTAGAGTGCATGCCAATGTTAGTACTCTTAGAGAAATCATAGTTGAAGTCTTAGATTACCTGACCAATGAGCAGACAGTTACAGTTCTATGATATTTTCACAATTTACTAACAAAAGAAACAAGTGTAGCTGCCTCAAGATATTCTTGACTTCTCATGGTTCAGTGTCGAAGAAAATATTTTTTAATTACTTACAGGTATAAAATTATATGCCAGGGTGCTTCTGGAGACAGAAGAGTGAAGCTGTAATATTTAGGCATCAGAAAAATAGAACATGCAAAATGTGGAAAGCGACATATCTGACTAACATGCAGGAGCTCTGAATAAAAGGGAACAGTCTCTTTCATACTTTAGTCTGCATTTGAAACTTACACTGGTTAAATTGATGGTAACTAATGATAAGCTTCATGCAAAGAGACCAAGATATGAGCATTTTTCTGCAGATTCACAGACCACACAAAAAAGAAAAGCATTAGCTTGGATAGCATATAAAAAGCAGGAATTGCTGTTGGAAAACAAAGATTTTTTTTTTATTTGAGGTTACTATTCACATTGGAAATGGCAGTAGAACAAATGTGGGCTTTCTAACTTCCATAGCAACACACTCATACTGAAGTTATGCTACTCAGAAGTTGTTTTCTTTAAATGGAGCCATATGGCTTTAAAACCTTTTTGGTTTGATGCCCAGATACAGAATAATTATTGCTTTTGTTGTTGTTGTTGTTGTCCTAGTAGTATTAGGATTCCACTCAAATTATTTCAGTTTTCCTTTAGTTTTCAGTTTCCTGCAAGGCTTTGCTTTTTACTTCAAGAGAAAGCGTTAACAGAAACCCACAGCAGAATTAAAGATATGACCAGTCACTTCTCTCCTACAGCTTCCTCATCTTCCAAACGCCCTATACTTGACATTATCTGAGAAAGTTTTTGTTTCTTGCTTTTAATTTGCTACATAATTCCTAGAGGATTAAAAATTCACATTTCACTTGAAGGTTTATGTAAGGAGTCATAGGTAGTTGCATTAAGAATGCATTCTCAAAACAACATGCTGAACTTTTATCACAGCAGAGAACAAGTCTACCAACACTGAAACATAACGAGCTTCACTGCATTGGGCTTACCTTAGTGTATTTCTTAATAAACTCAAGCCACACAGAAACCTAACCAAATTATTTAGAGAAAAATAGCAATGCAAAGTTCACATCTTAAATCTCCATTAAGACATTGCCAATTTTAGGAAAATATTTTACATTAAAAGAGGGAGTACCACTTTAGTCACATTTAAGGTTCAAGTTTTCTTTTTAAGCTGTGTTTTCATAACTACAGAAAACAAACATAGGACTACATGACCAGACTTCTCCCTTCATGAGAGGTGTAATAGTACTTAACCAGCATTTGCTGGTCTATTGCTTTGTTTCAAGGCAGTGATTCCAAGACCGAAAACTGCCCCAATTCTAACATAATTAAGACTAAACATGCCTAAATACATTTCTCATCCAGAACCAAAAACATCAGTTCAGATTAAAAAATAAAATGCTCAATGCCTCTTGTCTACAAATTCTAAATACATTTAGAACCCTGGAAGACATCTTCCACAGTACAAGTAAACACAAAACTCTTTCAAGTTACATTTTCAGTGTTTCTTTCCAATATACGTAGTACAAATAACTTCACCATTCACCAATATTTCATAAAACAAAAAATGTATGATACTGTTACATTTTAATATCACAATAAGTCTTCAAGTATAACTGGTTTTCAAGCCAAAGACAATATTATAAGAATGAAAGCAAGGAAAAGAACATCTCTAGGAAATCAAACCATGTTTTCCCCTACAGCTTCTACCGCAAAAAAGCTTTTCTGAATGTCTGATGATTAGCTGCAGAATGTTCATAACTTAGCCTAAAAGCCTATAAAGCGCTTTTGTAGAATATCTTTCACTGTCAAGCTCCACACATCTGAGTTTCAGCAGATATTGCCTGCTGAATGCTGTTTACAGTACGCCTAGAACTGTACCAAACAAAAGTAAACCCTGTTATTGTAGCAGCTAAGAACTAGTGCTTCTGTCTGAAGTGCACAGTGGAAAGGACCCACCATCAGCTACATATTCTAACCAGCATCATTCTTGTACTAAAATAGATAAGATAACCTGTAGGCAGAAGAAGTACAATATTTTTCCTCCCTCAGGAGAGGGAATTAAGCTCACGACAAGCTTAGCTCACCTATAACATTTATTTCCTAAAGTTAGCCTGCCATACCACAAAAAGGAACAGCTATTCACTTTCCTTTGATTTCAATGCCTTTAACTTATTACATTTTTCCCCCTCAATTTGACATAATATGTAAACATTTTCCATATTGCTTAATTACCTCTAGTATAATAACCACTTATTACCTCTCTCTGTAACAGACCTCACATACAACCTTTAGAACAGAAAAATGCAAATGAAAAACCTAAAGAGGAAAGGTTTGGGGTTTTTTTTGCTTGTAGGTATTTTTGCAGCTGTTGTTATGCAACACATCAGTAAGACAGGAACACAACATAGAAAATACTCACAGCATACAAGAAAAGCTTTTCAAAAAAGTTCATTCATTGCAGATATCATAACTAAGTAATGCAAAATGCCCAGATCTATAATCTGTTCAGCAACAATTCCTCCACACCTAGACAGCCAACAAATAACAAGAATTTTCAAAAGACACTCAAGCCACAAGACACAAGAAAACAAGCTCAAACATCTGGATAATCTCATAAAGACCTGAGGTGACATCTTTCAAACAGCACTCAGCTTCTCAACTGAAATATTTCAGATTGTAGTATTACTATTCCTCGTCAAAAATTTCTTGCTATTTCAGGACATCACCACACACCCTTGTTTCTCCAACCAAACCATATGCAATATCAAGCAAGTGAAAAAACATTCAGAAGACTCACACTTGTTTCCTCTTTTTTTGGTCAGCAACCAGCTCAATAGTAAAATATCTTCACTTACCTTGCCCTTGTCCACTGATCTGATGACTCCACAGCAGCAGAATAATTGCCAACATCCATTGCATCCATCTGGTTAAGCTGATAGTTAGTGATCTTCCAGCCATTGCATTATCAGATACTATAAAAAGAAATATGATTGAATGTTTCAATTGTAACCTGGGAAAAATACTCCTGAAAAGATTTTAGGAGTGAGGAGGGAACACCACAGGTTTCCACAATGCATACGTATCATGCAAATAAATACCCAAATATAAAAATAGTTTTTATTCAGAACCTCCCTATGCCTGCTCTAGACTGTGACCCTACAGGCCACTACAAAGTAGAATTAAGTCACTATGAAAATGCTTACATCTACCTTTCATACAGAAAGGTATGTTTTGCAAAAGAAGTATGTTTTATTATCAACACTTAAAGCTTTGTAGTTGGCGGTCCTTGGAAGCAGTGAAATTGCTTCTGATAAATTCTTTGCAATACCAGGCAAAGCATCGTTGGTAATATCAGTAATCATAGATAAGAAAAAGCTGACTCATATAACAAGTAACAACATCTCTGCCTACAGAACAGTTCTTCTCAAGAAGCAGCCCTTGCCCACGAGAAGCTCCCCCTTTGAAGGCTGGAGCTTAAATGAGCCCAGGGAGGAGTGGAGCTTCTGGTCAGGTGGGAAGCACAAGTTAATTGCTTGCACCTGTGCTTCCTGGCCTAGCCCCTCCCCTCACCAGGTGTTCAACCAATTCAGGCTGATAGAAGAGTTTCCTTAAAGTTGTATAGTACAGATTGTTACGAAGCCCCTTAGTGTGCAATCTGAATTTTTAAAAAGTTGTTTAATAACACTGAGTTATGTTAACAGTTGTCTTTCACTGTAGGTATTCCTGAGACAACTAGATCACAGAATTACAGAATATCCCAAGTTGGAAGCGATCCACAAGGATCATGAAGTCCAACTCCTGGCTCCACACAGGACCACCCAAAAATCAAACCCTATGTCTGAGAGCATTGTCCAAGTGCTTCTTGAATTGCAGCAGGCTTGGAACCATAACCACTGCCCTGGGAGCCAGCTCCAGGGCCCGACCACCCTCTGATGAAGAACCTTTTCCTAACCATTCCCCTGACGCAGCTCCATGCCATTCCCTCGGGCATTGTCGCTGTCAGCAGAGAGCAGAGCTCAGCGCTGTCCCTCTGCTCCCTGTGAGGAGCTGCAGCTGCTCTGCTTTGAGCTGAGCCAGGCAAGGGACCCAAGCAGCACCTCATACCATCTTGTCCTCCAGACTATTCACCATCTTCAGGGCCCTAGTTTAAGTACTCTCTAATAGTTTTATGTCCTTCTCATATTGTGGCATCCAAAATTGCCCCAAGCCCTTCCCTCACGCAGGCTGGCAGCGCTAGGCCTGATGCACCCCCAGAAATGCTGACTCATGTTCACCTTGCTATCAACGAGAAACCCCCAGATCTCTTCCTGCAGAGCTGCTCTCCAGCCTGTCATCCCCATTCTGAACGTAGATCTAGGACTGAACCATCCTGGCACTAGCTTCTGGTAAACTTTACACAACTGGCAATTGCGCAGCCCTCTAACTTGTCAAGATTGTCCAGGAGTCACATTTTTTGCAGTCCCCATCACAACCAAATGCAAAAGTGATTTGCAGATTTGTCAAAATTGTACTGAGAAAAAATAAAAAGCAATTTTTACTCAACAGCCCAGGCAGTATCACAGGAAGTTGTATACAAACAGTCACCCTTTATGTAGAAAATCTTGCAATAATTCTTTGAGCTATTTTAATACAGACGGCATTGTAAAAAGTTCTTGTCATTTTCCATTACAATATTTCAAAATTCTTGCAAACTGCGTTGTAGGAATTAAGAAAACATTAAAGAAACAGGAAAAATGATATCAGAAGGGAATGCTTGTGTACTGGCTGATTAAATATACTTTTAATATTGCTATTATTGTTAAGTTTTGCTTTTAAAAAAAAAAAAGTATTCAACAAACCCATGGGTGTGGAAACCAACCAGAATAAAAGGTTCAGACATAAAATTTAGTAAGCCTCAGACCTCAAATCTGGTCTCTGGTGTTTGATGAAGAGTATCCCTGCTGTAGTAAATAAAAGCTAATGCTATTTTATGCAATCAAAAGTTATTTAGAAGTACAAAGATTGTCACGTAGAAGAAC
Organism: Numida meleagris; assembly: GCF_002078875.1. NCBI lineage: Eukaryota > Metazoa > Chordata > Aves > Galliformes > Numididae > Numida > Numida meleagris. The sequence continues at coordinate 95,837,560 of NC_034409.1, forward strand.
AGTAACCTTGAGTTTCTACTCTTCCTATCTACCTCCATGTATGGGGGGGAAAATAGGCAACAGAAACGAGAGTTTTCTTGCTTGTTTTGTTTATTTTTTTAAACCTCTTCAAAGAAGCAGTTTTGTGAGAGCAGTATCTTGGAAAAAAAGACAGTTTGAGGAAAGAACATTCATGAAATAGAATAACAGATACATTTGTGATTCTCAGTGTAAGCAAACAGATGGTATTCAATTATTTATCTACTTTTCTACTATTAATTAAAATCTCTAAGAATTTTTTATTTCATCATGTTTATACATGTCTATTGAAAGTTGGACTTCCACAAAAGTCTAGCATTTCTATCTACAGCCCTGGTAGCTGTAACATAAATAACACAACCAATAAAATATTAAAATGCTATATCTGAGCCCCTCAGGAAATGATCTAATGTTTGAGGAGCTTTTGCTTCGATATTGTTCTAGTTTCAGCTGGGACAGAGCTGATTTTCTTCATAGTTTCTGTTATGATGCTGTTTTGGCTCTATGAGGAAAACAGTGCTGGTAACACAGTGATGTTTTAGCTGTTGCTGAGCAGTGCTGCACAGAGCCAAGGACGTTTCCACTTTCAGCTTATCGTACTGTCCTGCCAGCAAGTAGGATTGAGGGGAGGGGGGGGAGAGGGGCACAATGCACTGGGAAGGGACAGCTGATCTGAACTGACCAAAGGGATATTCCCTACCATATGAAATCATGTGGAGGAAAAAAAAAAAAACAAAAAAACCTATAAAACTGAGGAGAATTGGTCAGAATGATGGCTGTTGCTACTCAAGGACTGACTAGACATTGGTGAGTGGATGGTGAGCAATTGTTTTGTGCATCACTTGTTTTCTAAATACATATGTATGTATACATATAGCCAAATATTACTATAATTAGTTATTTTTCGCTTCCTTTTCTGTCTTAGTGAATAGTTGTTATCTCAAATTACAAGTTCTACTTCTTCCTTTCCCTCCTGCAGCCCCCAGTTCTGTTCTCCATCCTACTGGGAGAGGGCAAGCTAGCAAAAGGCTGTATGGCATTTAGCTACTTGCCAGGTTAAACCACAACAAACATTCATAACCAGTGAACAGAAGACAATGACTACTGCTTTACTGAGAGGAAGAAAAGAGACTTCTGCTACATGTGTAAAACTAGATCTTCCATTTGTCAAGAAAAATTCAATAGGAGACCGTCATGTTAACATAAAACTAATTCAGAACTCAAAACACAAATCCCCCTTGAATTCAGAAACTTGTTTCCTTTGCAGTAGGTTTGGGATGAGAGGGTAATCTTAAGAAAACATATTTTTTAATTAAAAAGCAGTTGTTCTCAGAGGCTACACTACTGCAGAAGAGCTTAACTGTAAAGTCCATGGCAACCTTTATATCTTAAGAATTCACACTACTGTTGGTGCAGCCCATCTAATACAGAAAGAAAGTGACAAGCATAACAAGTTGATAGAAGAAAATAAAAAGCTTTTACCTCTCTTTTACCACTAGTTTTCTCCTAAAAAGTGACAAGAAATCATACAAGAAATACTAATTAATTAAAAAAGATTTTAAAAGCATGTAAAAGCATGTTTGATTTTGTTGTTGTTATAAGAACATTTGCAAGAAAACCAGAAAGTATACAAACTGCAACTTACAAGGGACAAAAGCCTCATTAATCATTCTAAGTCTTCAAGGAAAAATTATTTTTTCTTCTCGTAACACTGGTAAAAAATGAAAACATATCAGAAAAGAGAAAAACACCAAACTGACAGAAACGTGAAGTCTTACTTAAAGAGTTTCCTTCTCTTTACTTCTTGTTCTAAAGCAACTATTTCCCCTTCACTAGTGGAAGGGGAAAAAAGAACAGCAACAAAAAAAAGCCAGACCCACTACCATTTTTCTCTCTCTAATTGAGGCTCGGTTACATTAATCAGCAACTCAAAAAAGCTGCGCACATACATTTCCAGCTTTAGAAATCATAGGAAGAAGATCAATAATGACTGTTATTTATTTTACTCTTGTTTTTTCCCTGCAAACTTATGCATATAACAATAGTTTACCTGAAAGGGAAAGGAGGAAGAAAAAGAAAAAAGAAAAGAAAAAAAAGAAAAGCTACAAGAACATTTGCCAGTAAACAGCCAAGACAAAATGGCAAGAGTACTTTCTTTCCATTTATTGACAGTTAGCTTTAACTAGTTTAGAGTGAAACAGGTGCAGTCAGCTGGCAAGAAATCAGCTAACGTGGATAAATCTGTTGTATCAAAAAGTGTAGCAGAGTTTGAAATTTGTTATAGGTAATGCTTTTGTGGAAACAAAATTAAGGACTTACTGCTATTTCCATTAAAATCCAGAGATTATTTAAAGTTTTATTTGGAGGTGACAATAACTTGCACTTATTTTGCTTTTTTTCTGCTTTGATTTTATACGCTTTGATCTGTTCTGAATCTCTGAATGCACTGATTACCTGGACTTCAAAAGTATTTTTTTTAGGTTTTGTTTTTTTTTTTTTAGTAAAATTTCATTTCAAAACAGTGTTTTGCCTATGCTAAAATAAACTTTATAAATGTTTGATAAATTACAAGCAAAAATATGATAGTCTTCCGGTAAATATATGATTGCTTTGTGAAATTTACTTTTGAAGGTAACTTAAATGGCTAAATTCTGTTTGTTTGAAGTTCTGTTTTTCTCTCTGTACAGCACTGATGAAAACCAAAGGAGAAAAATAAAAGGCCAAAAATAAACCTACACAAAACATCCTTTGTACTTGGAATGTTTTAATCACAGGGATTCACTGATGCCTAAGGAAATGTTAAGGATATATTAAAACTTTTGCTATTATAGCTTGAAAGAAAGGAAGACTCCGATCTTCCTTAAATGCATGAAAATCTTTGGCATCAGCAAGTGGGTTTATATCCATGTAGCTGAAATCTTAACCTGGTCTGATGCAGTTAAAAATAATTAAACTTATCACTGATGTATTACATTGCCTGTTATAAAGACTGTACGCTTTAACCTCATTTATGTTAGTGCATTACCAAAGACATTATAAATACAAGATCCCTCTGAGGGCCATCTGTGCAACCAGATACTGTCTGATGAGGACCTCGCTGCAGTATCAGAATTGTTTGAACAGCATAATGCACAATAGTGATAAGATTTTTCCTATTTAAATTTTTCTATTTAAACTCAGAAGCAATATAAGAACAGAACCTCAGCTGACTGCTGGAGGATCTCAGGGGTGCTGGCCTCAGCTGAAGTATAAAATAGGCTGAGGTGCACAGTCATGCTCATATGAAACATCTCTTCCTCTCTGCCCCCGCGCTGGCATGTATTCTCTCAACCACTGCTAGAATACATAAGTGCAATATCAGAATATGCTCTTCTGTACTTTCTAACAGCTTCTTCAGAGCTAAGCACACTTGCTAGAAAGCCGTGTGGTGTAACTAAACTTTCTTAAAAAATATTTAGCAGGAGTGATTCAGAATATTAGTTAGTAATTACTGATTATTCAGTAAGCTATTAAAACATTATTTCAGTAACTCATAGTCAGGTTTGTGTTCAGTACCTCTCCAAACCTTAGTACCGACTGATTCCTCAATACTCTGGTTAAAATCGAAAGTGAAAAAATATTAAATCACTTTTTTTTTTTTAAACACCAAATCAATGGTATGAAGAAAACAACACACATGTAGTGCTTGGAGAAATGAAAATGGGCAACAGGCATACTGTAACTGTGAATTAATGATAACTAGCTATTTAGCCTTAAGAAAGTTTATTCAATTCTTTTGTGTATGGATACTCCTCAGTTTCATTTTTACGACACATTTTGGACTCTCATGGACACTTCACTAAGAATGAAAAGACTCTTCATTTCTTTTTTCCTATTCTTTTGCAATAGACATTTTAATTCTTGGATGACTTCAGCTTTTAAGATTTTTCTTGCAATTGTTCAAATTCCTGTATCTGATAAAGGAATTACCTGCATTACTATAGAGAGAACCTCGTTGTTGGAGCTAAAAGAAATGACTCTGTTACTATCAACCACTCAAAAATATTGCTTAATTTCACAAATGACCCCAGTCAACTTTTTTTGGTGTTTATCTTCTGATGCTGTTGCCTTCGGGGTTCATATTTTCAAGCCTTTTTGAAAGCTCAATTCAATTCAATCTCAGAATCTAAGATTCCTAGACAATGAACTTATGACTGAAACAGTACTTTGAAAAATACACAAGATGTCAAAGATCTCAAAGAAACAAAACAAGAAATCTCTTAAATCGTAGAATCATAGAATTGCTTGAGTTGCAATGGACCTTTAAAGCCCATCTGGTCCAACTCCCCTGCAGTCGACAGGGACACCTACAGCTAAATCAGGTTGCTCAGAGCCCTGTCCAGCCTCACCTTGAATGTCTCCAGGGACAGGACATCCACCACATCTCAGAGCAATCTGTTTCTGTGCTTCACTGCCCTTATCATAAAAAAAAAAACACCTTTTCCTTATATCCAATTTAATCTCCCTTCTTTTAGTTTGAAACCATTTCACCTTGTCCTCTCACAACAGACCCTGCTAAAGAGTGCATCCTCTACTTTCTTTCAGACCCCTTTTATATATTGAAAGGTTGCTCTCAGGTCTCTCTGGGGCCTTTTATTCTGCAGGCTGAACAGCCCCAGCTCTCTCAGCCTGTCCTCATAGTGGAGGTGTTCCATCCCTTGGATCATTTTTGTGTCCCTTCTCTGGACACTCTTCAACAGGTCCATGTTTCTCCTGTACTGAGGACTCTACCCCTGACTCCAGGTCAGGTCTCATCAGCACAGAGTAGAGGGCAGGATCACCTCCCTCACCCTGCTAGCAATGCTTCTTTTGATGCCACCCAGGATACAGTTGGCTTTCTGGGCTGCAAGGGTGCATTGTTGGCTCATGTCCAGCTTGCCATCCACCAGTGCCTTTTCAACAGGGCTGTGTTCTACCCTTACATACCCCAGCTTTTATTGATAGTGCAAGACCTCGCACTTGGATTTGTCAAACCACAATGTAAGGAGGCCATAAAACTATTACGGAGTGTCCAAAAGAGGACTATGAATCTGGTGAAAGGGAGTCTGGAGGACAAGGTGTATGAGGAGTGGCTGAGGACCCTTGGTTTGTTCAGCCCAGAGCAGAGGAACTGAGGGGAGGGCTCATGGCAGCTGCATCTCCTCACAGGGAGCAGAGGGACAGCGCTGAGCTCTGCTCTCTGCTGACAGCGACAGTGCCCGAGGGAACGGCATGGAGCTGCGTCAGGGGAATGGTTAGGAAAAGGTTCTTCATCAGAGGGTGGTCGGGCCCTGGAGCTGGCTCCCAGGGCAGCGGTTATGGGTCCAAGCCTGCTGCAATTCAAGAAGCACTTGGACAATGCTCTCAGAAATAGGGTTTGATTTTTGGGTGGTCCTGTGTGGAGCCAGGAGTTGGACTTCATGATCCTTGTGGATCGCTTCCAACTTGGGATATTCTGTGATTCTGATTCATCCCTACCTAATTTTTGTATTATATGAATAGAATTGGTAGGTGAGAAAAGGACTCCAAAGTCATTTATTTCTCCCCATTCCACCCTGGACAACAACCATTCGTACTTCCCACCTCCTGAAAAACGGATAGAGCTCTCATTACCCATTACCAGGCAGTAGCATCTATCATCAGATGACATCATTTACTGACAGGTCCTTGCAACACTGTACATTTTCACCTGAGCATACCTATTTTCAGTGGCTCTGTGAACCTTCCTCATCAACTGCAAATTGTTCTCCACCACGACACAGAGGGATTTAATCTTTGGTGAGCCTGAACAGAGCACCAGGGTTTTTTTTAATCAATCCTAAAGGGAGTTATCCACTTTTGGTTATCGCTGTTATTTTGGTCTTTCAGTCTTTCTGATTATTGAAAGAGAACAAAAGCGAGGAGTACACAAAACTGTGACCAATAAACATAAGTTGCCTAATTAACAATCATTCGTGCAATCTACTTTTACGTTAGCAAAGTAAAATCAATTTAATTGACTTTTGCTCCATAAAACCATTTGTTTTGTTTTTCTTTTCTGTCTCAAATACTAAGAAATTAACTTAACAATGCATTATAAAATTCCAGATAACTGATTCTGCCAATACAGCATGAAGGATGAGGAAAAAGTGAGTAGAAGAGTAATATATATTTCACAAAGTATTGGATCCCATGAACAAGTTAATGATGTTTTCAAGGGAGAAAATGTGAGAATCAAAAATTTTGAAGTTGCTGAGTGATAATAATGGTGCCATCTATTGTGCATCCATCACACTGAAGTGCCTGACACGCATTTTGGACTGTTTTCATGCATTTTCTTTATTATGATTAATAGTGGTATTGCACCATTTGAAATAGCAGCCCATCACACAGAGAATGCTGTAATAAATTAAATTCACATGATAACAACTTTGATCTCAGACACACATGGAGAAAATACTCAAAGGTTAGAACAAAAAACTGTGCAAAGTACCCATTTCTGAGATAAGGGTCCACTGCAAACAGAGAAGAGAGAACAAGGAGTAAGGAAAAAATGCGCTGCCTAAATACAAACACCTTTCTTCTCCACATTCTCTATTTACGTTAGAAAGTGCTGAGATTTAAGATGTGTTTTCTGTTGTTACACTTCGAAGGAGAAAAGGGGGTTACTATACTAGGTAAGATAATTGAATTTCTGTAACTAAAAGGAATAAAAGGTGATGTATATCATCCTTCCACTTCTCACATCTTGGATACACTACAGTGCTCTACTTCATCTCTCATAAATCACAAGTGCACAGAGGTTGATGTAATATAAAATCATAGAATTTCCCAACTTGGAATGGACCCACGAGGATCAAGCCCAACTCCTGGCTCTATACGTAACATATTTCTTTTCTCCCAATTCCTTTAACATTTTGAATAATGCATCTATTCACTTTTTCTTTTAAGCACACAGAGTAAGCAAAGTTAGCATAAAGACACTTCACCAGTGGCTGTTTGCCTGGTGAGACTGAAAAGTGGCCTTTCCAATCCTCTCAAGGTGACTCAAGCATTGTAAAGATGTTTTAGGACAAGTGTACTTATGCCAATACATTTTACTTTGCTGACTAGGAGAATGTATAGTTGCTATGGCTAAGATAAAAAACTCTAATTCTAACTTTATCTCTTCAGAGGAGGAATTTTATATAGGAAAAAAATAATTTTGGAGGTACACTCTTTCCTCTGACTCAGCCAGAACACATAAGGAAGAACATTCCTACACTCATCAGAACAGGCATAGTAACAGTCTGCATTAGTGCCATAATGTGTGTTTAATGACTAGAAATCACTCTGAAATATCAAGATGTATCATGCACAAATAAGAATGGTAAATCCCTGCTAGAACTTTCTTGGGAAACCTTGTGCACATTTCTGGGAGCACAGAAATAGAGCCACACTTCAGCTTCCCAGTGTAAGAACAGGGCCACATTAATCAATGATTTAGTCTCCTGCAGCAGTCAACAGACTTCCAAGTCTTAACTGACTGTAACTAGGGAATCAGAGATGGCAGTCCAATTTATGGATCAGCCTAGATGTACAAAAGTAGCACGTTAAAGTCTGACTAGGTCAAAGACTGTCACCCTTCTTAACAGCCCCTAACAGTAAGTGTCAGTTGTGTTGTTTGATATACAGAGAATGGCCAATCTGCTTGAAAGAAAGTTTAGTCCCATCTGGCTTTTGCTTTTTTATTATTTTTGTACAGTTACAAATGTACATAATAATGTTGTACATGACTTTTTAGAAAAACTGAATTATCTTTACATTGAAATACTGAATACCTTCCAGTGAGGCACTATATAGCATAGTGAAGATATTTGATTTAATAGCTTTTTGTTTATATACTACATATTTTTAAAATTATTACCATTAGTGAGGCATGTTGGCATAGTAAAACTTGTATAACTCCTCTGCCTAACCAGTAGTAATCTTGACGGACTTGAAAAAAATGTCAGGACAAAGTAACTCTGAAGAATGGGACCATTCAATAATTCATTTAATTTTCTGAATGGAATCGCCAACAGAGATGGGAATATTTGGTTAAGTTCTTATCTGTTATGTACCTAAAATCCAAGCAGCCCTAAACATGACAGTTAATTAGATAGTTAATGTTCTGCCCACACCAGTAATATCATACCTTCATGTATTCTGAAAGTGCATGATCTACCAAAGAGTTTTGAGAGTAGTCTGACAGTTTTTAATATTTATTGTAATTACACTTGCATGTCTTTTTAAAGGATAACTCTCCAGCACTTAGCTGTCTGGACTTGTTAAGTGTAAGAAGCATGATAGCTAATAAATTTTAAAATCCTCTATAAATTCTTTAAATTACTTTCCTACACATAACGATGTTATACCTAATGACTTAAAAGACCTGATACACCAGGGCTACAAACATATATGTGATTTGAGGAAAGATGCTTGCTCTCTGTGAGGGAAATTTTTTTTTTCTGACTAGATTTCCAGAGACATGTTGAATCTATCCTTCATCCAATATTTTATATATTTAAATCTAGGCTCTAGGTTATTTCTCATATTTCTCTGACAGAGTCTTCTTGTTTAGGAGTGGAAAGGGAAGAAAATGTTTCTGCAGCCACTACTCTGGATCTTTTGCTGCAGGACATTTGTCTTATGTTTGATGAAAAACTTCAACATTCTTTGAGGCACTGGATTTCAGAAGCAGTCACAATGGAAGCTAGTATCTTGTCTAAAATAGGTAAGAAAGGAGAAACAATTACACCAAAAATCAACTTTGTGTAATTTAGTATTAGGTTTTCCTCATGACATCCTAAATCCCAGAAGATGATATGAATCAAATCCCATGAAACTGTGAGGTGCCAGGTAGAACTGATTAAGAAATTCTGCTGACTGAGAACAAGCTAGTAGATACAACAGGAAAAACAACAACAACAACAACAAATCTTAGTTTGAGCATCAGTACAATGTAATGAAAGCAATAAATCATTTTGACATATTTATTGAGTTTGTTTTTGACTAAGATTAGCATTATTTTTTCCCCCTTATACCTAAATTTAATCCCTGATGTCAAGTTACACATTTTCGTCTTGTCCAATATGGGTTGCTTCTGTCTCAGGTCTGGTTGCATCCATGTTGCTTGTTCCTCTCTTTCACAATGGCTCCTACATTCTTCTGTGATTTTCTCTCACTCACAGTAAGTAAAATATGCAAATCTGCATTACTATTAGAGACTAATTAAATACTGCAAGTATGATACCTGGATAAATAGATGTGCAGGCTCCAGTTTTTTGTTTGTTTTTTAAATCAAAAAAGCAGACTGCTTTTTCCTTCTCACAAAATATATCATCAGCAGAGATTTCATTAGTGGTCATTTGTTGTTCATTAAAAGTTCTAGCTGCCTCCATAACAGGTTCTCCAACTTCAAACTTTAAAAGCAAATCCCCTGGGCTGGAGGTGTTCCTCAGCTTTTTCAGTGAGCTGAACCATGGATAAAGATTTAAGCTGTTGCCAATTCTACATGTTCATAAGATCAGTTATTCCACGTGAGAAAAATTGTAAAGGGAACTGCTGTCAGACAAACCATTTCTCCACTACTGAGATAGTCAATGAGGAAAAACACCAGCTCAAAACATTCTTTAAACAGATAACTTGGCTCCAGTTTGTAGATACATTAAGCAATTTCAAATGCTTCTTGTGGAAGTGCCTTGTGACCTCTCTCAGCTGTTAATTATAGTCCATATAAAAAATAATCAATGGAGGACAAAAGGAGGTAACAACACCCACCTAGTACTTGAATTTGCTCAAAACTGTATATAAGAATCTAATCCTACCATAGTTTAGTAAAAACTTGCTAAGAAATGCTTTCATCTATCAAGTTATTTATTTTTCTTATCAATTCTATACATGATAGGATACAGGATTGCATTTTTTTTCCACAATAAGTCTAAACTTTGTTTATAACTTGCTTAATTTAGGAATTATGGGTTAAAGGAATGCTCAGTACTCGCATTTTTTTGTATTTTAATTTGGAGAACTCTACTGACTTATACTTCTAATTCATCCTGAAGTCAGAGAAAATTGTGTGACTCAAGTATATCACTATTCAGAGAAGCAGCACCATAAGTAATCCATCAGGGGTTTGAGCAACATGAAGATCAGGTGGAAGTCTTCTATAAACATGAAGAGGTCATTTAAGAGAGGAAGAACATGCATATATACCTAATTTCTACATGCTTACTAAAAAGAAGCATATAAGCCTGTTGTTTTGTGTTTTCTTTAATAGTAGCACGAGACTTCAGTTGCACATAGGTTATTAAAGCTACTAAGCAAGACTGACAATTTAATATACATTATAACCACTAGTTATACCAATGTCCTTATGAAAATACTGTGTCTGTATTAATCATTCTTATTTCTCTGACTCATCTTTTTGATGGAGTCTTGGTTGGGCAAACGCAGGGAAAAAAACTTTTACTTGCATCAAATTTGATCTGCAGTAGAATAGACCTATTTCTCACTGCCCAGAATGAGACAGAAGACGAATTAATTGCTTTCATAAATTTGTCTCTGTGCTATTAGAATATACTTTATGAGTGACAAAAAGCAACCACCTGCGCACTTGCTATCTCCAGCTGCCTAAAAATGCCTGAGAAACAGAGTGTAACATGTACCACTCATACAGAAGTGCCTGGAATGTATGTAACATGTAACTCAACAATCAATTTCCATCAAGCTCCATCATGTTAGGAATAACATGCAGTTGATTTTCCACAAGTATTTTAATTCATTAACTTATACTTACTCTATGTTAAATCCAAAACATGACCAAGTATCGACGACTTCAAATAATGATCCACATCTGTGACATGCCAGATTGTTATTTACCCTAACTTACAGCTAGTATTCTGATTATTCTTGTCCTAAGATTTTGTGGTGAAATTAGAGACTACTTCTGCAATCCTAAAGGCCTACATCAGTATCCACCTTGATTATTAATGTTCCATCTTGACCATATCTGTAAACATGTGTATGCTGTGGGTACCTTTCCTCTTATCCATGGGAAACGTCATCTAAAGTTATGAAAACTGCAGATGAAAGGCTTCTGCTGTGTTGGCTGCAGTGATCTTAAATTCAGAAGGCTGGGTTTTCTGCGGTGAAACGTGTATGTATGGAAGTGTCACCAAGCTCACTTGCTTTTGCATTACTTTTCCCAAAGCTAATTACAAGTATTTTTATTTCTTAACTTTTCCTTACCATTAATATCAAAGTAATTGAATATATTATACTAGTCCTGGATTAATAAAGGAAGTCTGCAATTTCCGTTTTACATACCACACTCCATTATATTTATGAGCTAATCTGTTTTGTATATTGTAATCCATAATTTGAAATAAAAAGTCTTTGGCCTCTTTACTCCCTAAACTGTCTGTACCACAAAATCAACGAGCAAAACTCCTCCACCCTTTCTCCACACGAGCACTTCACCCATTCCTGCCTCAGCTTTGCCATCAAGGGAAGCCCAGAGCAGCTTAACGGGGAGCAGGAGACAGCTTTGCGTCCTTGTCCCGGCGGCTGTTCCGCCCCCCACCAGGCCGAGGCCACCCCCCGAATTACCTGGTGGTGGCTGACGGGGAGGTTGCCCGTGGAGAGGCGGCCCAGGGCGGGGGATCCCTCAACCTCCGGGGCCGGGCAGGCAGGGCGGGGGCGGCGCGGCTCCTCCCCGCAGCACTCAGCCCCGGTTCGCCTCGTCGCGGCTGCGTGCGCCTCTCCGGCCGCCCCCGGCCACTGCCCCGGGCAGAAGGCGAGCTTGGGTGGCAGGCAGGTCTTGGGGCGTCCCCTCCCCGGAAGGAGGATCGCACTTTCTGCTCACCCAGCATGATAACTCTGCCTCTGAAGGGCCGAGGGACTTCGCCCCCATTCCCTCCCCCCCCCCCCGCCCGTCATCTCTTCTAATGACGCTCCTGAGCCCCGTACCTGCTTCTCCCCCGCCAGCATCCTCCTCTTCCTTCTCCTGCCCCCCCCTCCTTCCTTCCACGAACCAGAGCGCGGCTGGCCGCATCCCGTGGTGCCGGCAGGGGAGCAGTGGGGTGCGCCCTACCCCAGCCCCGGCTCTTACCTGGGCATCGCCGCAGCAAAGCCTGAGATGCGGCCCGGGGGTGCTTGGGGGAGTGCTGCCGGCCGAAGTTTATCAGGGAAGGGCGGCTGGCAGATCTTGCTGAAATTAAAGTGTCCCCCCCAGCCCTCGGGGTCCGCAGTCAACGGTTCACCCAGTCCAGGCAGAGCAAGTTTACTTGTTCTGTAAAGAAAAAAATAAAGGTAAAAGGAAAAAAAAGCGGGGGTAACAGGCGAGTGAGAGGAAGGCATCCGCTCCTATGGGCTTCTGGCGGTGCAATTATTACAGCTGAAGGGAGGAGTTAGTTTAATTACAGGCCGTGCCCCCAGGAAATGTGCCCTCGCGGACGCACGCACGGGCGGGGGCGGAAAGTTGCCGCGCTCCGGTGGGCGGCGGCGCCGCTTCAGCACCGCGGACAGCATCAGGACAACCCGGCGTGCTCCGGCCCACTGTCCCAGTGGCTGGTGGCCGCGGAAGTTGGCTTGCGATTCCTCCCTGGGATTTACTGAGTGACTTCTCCAGACGTGGTGAGCTGAAAGTAGGTGTCAGGTCATGGCTGCCCGAAGAGTCACTAAAATCCCAGCAATATACACACGTTATAGTTTATTGCACAGATGTTGTCTAGTCAGTGATTTCACAACCTCTGACCGGTAAATATTGTTAAGCTGATTTTATTACTGAGAAAATTGGGACGGGGGCTTAAGAAACTATTGAGGCTACAGATCTACACAGAGTTCAGACCCATACAAAACTCTGCATCTGAGTGTATATAAGCTGTGAGGTAACCCTCCTTCACATTTCCCTTCCCTCTTCCTTGCTCCGTAGGTACAAATGCCTCAGTGGTACCTTATATGACTTGTCTGTCAACTCTGGAAGCTTTTATGCACCTTACCCAAACACTGAAGTATGATTTGATGTTCTTCAAATTTAGAAAACTGCTGTTTAGATTGTAAGACTTCAAAAAAAAAGCATAGTTTTATGAGGAGTAGTCAGTAAGGAACATAAGTACTAGCCACTTTGTATTAACAGAGATGAGTATTAAGCAAGTTGGATAATAATTGACATCTTAAGGTCTCCCATGTGAAAGGGAGAGACAGCACCTTCTGTAAATCTCTGAGAGAAAAAATAATCCAGATATGAAATACTTATTATTTTCTCCAATATTTAATACTATATTTAATACAATATTTAATAAGCATTTGAGGTATTGTAGAGTAAGCACTGAAACAGGAATTAAGCTAAGTTGTTTTGGAAAATAATAATTGATATATAAAAGTGAGAAAGGGAATTTGCTTTACTAATTTTCATACAAGCAGTAAACAAAGCACTTCTTTCTCGTTGTTGGAAATAGTTTAGAGATTGAAAAAAATGAAGGAAGGCTTGGGAAAAGATCATTCGTGATCAAGACAGACATGAGAAAGGCAAAGTGAATCTTAAAAATGGTGCTGAATGACTCTTCTCCTCATCAAAATGTATATGATCTATTTATGTGTGTGCTTTTTTGAAATGCACATATGACATGAGAATACAAATTACAACTGTGGTAATGGAAAGGAATATGACAGGATGAAAAATCACTGAGCTTTTTTTCATTAGGTAAGAAATTACATATGTGATTCTATACACAGATATAAACATGTATACATCTACATATATACATACACAACAAAACCTAATGCCAGTAATTTGTGACATTTTGTAAAATGGAGCAAAACTAAAGGAAATATAGACCCTGAAAACATAGGATTTAAGATGCAGACAGTAACATAAGATTATAAAAATGTTTACAGAATAGTAACATACTTAAAATCATGCAAGCTTTCCCAACAACAGCCTGAAAGCAGGTGTTCCAATTAGTGTGGTCACAGATTGAGCAGTAAAGACAGAGTCCTCCTTAGTGAAAGCATCTTGGAGCATATCCAGCGCTAGTACATGACAGTGAATATGATGGTGTTGAAATCAAGGCTGCTGTGGCTTCATGTTTGTAAGTCACCTTGCTTATACAGATGGTCTGAGAGATGAAGCATGGAGGAAGAAAACTAAAATCCTGGTGGCAGAAGTTGTGAACTGAGAATGACCAACTGCACGAAGCAATATATGATATGCTCTGCTGTGACAGAGGAGAGTTTCTTTCCTTCCCCGTGCTTACCACAAATTCACAGTCAGGATGCTTGTTTAGGGCAGTGAACAGTTTAGTATGCTCATTTTACGGGATAATCAAATCCTTATGGTTAACGTTTGGCAGTGCAGGTAAGATTGCTCTAATACAGACAGAATTATTGGTGTCCATAGTCTCAGTGCACTTTCTACAGGACAATTTTTTTGCTCAGGTAGTACAAACTAAAGTTAAGCAACATTCAAGCAGTTATTCTCAGAAATTATTAGAGACTGAGTAACGATCAATTTAGATCAGAATTAAAAACACTAGATGAATTACACATTATCTTCAGACTTCCTTAGTACCAGCTACTTTTGCTATAGAGCATACAGAGCTCCATTATGTTTGATGAGAGATAAGTATGGAATAGCAACAGCAAAAGCTTTCCTTCACTGAAAAGCTTATAGTCTAGTAAGGTAAAAATCTTGATAAGAGTAAAGTGCTTACTGTGTGGGCAGCAGAAGTTTTGTGTTCTTAATTATTTATTTCTATGCTTCTTAGTGCTTTGATTTATACATGATATGATGCATACATGCAGTGTTCATACTCAGATAACTTAATTGTTTTGGTAATATAACAAGGCGTATGATGTAATGTCAATTGACTGCACCTTGTGTGCATCACAGAGCTTTTCCATATTGATGCTTATCCTCTAGTGACAAAGCTAATGATTCCTAATATTTGTACATGGTAAGAAAGAGACAATTACAGACACTTAATAAATGGTTAAATAGATAACCGACACAAATTCAAAATCAAATATTGGCTTTGAACTGTTTTTAGAATGATATAAGCAGATGCAAAAGATTTGAATGCAACTTAAGGGAATGTCTTCAGAAGTAATCCAGAAAGAGAAAAAGGGAAAAAGAAAGAAAGAAAGGAAGAAAGAAAACAAAAAAGAAAACTGCTTTTACAGTTTTTTACAGCCACGTCTTAGGATCTGTAACATTTATTGCTCCAGTCCTCTTAGAAGAGTCTGCATTAGGTAGGTATCAACAGCTGGCTGTTCAGAGCAAAGAGGAGATGCTCAGCTTTATGTACCAATCATCTGTACCAATACATAATCTATTCAAGAAAATTCTTATGAGAGTCATCCTACTTCTGAAAAAAAATATTTTTCTGAACAGATTTTCTTATTTCCACATATTAGTGTTACTACTAGGTAGTGAGCAGAACAGAAAATCACGTAGTCAAAATAGGAAGATCAGCTAGAGCAACTGTTTTTCAATAAGTTGATACATATCTATCTGCATAAATTTCAAAGAGGCTGAACTTCATGTATGAGCGTTTGGCACACTGAAACAAATTTGAATTTTGGCAGTGATCTCAGCAGGATTAGAATATTATTAAAAAGTTATTAGTAGGCATGACATAGGAAAGTGTCAACAGAACGGGAGGAGGATGGAGAATAGGCCATATATGTAACAACACCTCTAATTAAGCCTATAAAAAAATCTACGTGAGTCACTACCATAATTGCTGTGATTCACATTTTCTCTTTAGGTGGATATCTGCTAACCCCTTCATTTTCCTCCAGTTAGCCAGTTTTACATTCTACCAGCCCAAAGATGGACATCTGACTCTCCCTGTAGTAAATGGACAGTATGAATAAGAGCAAAACCATTATTTGTGGTATCACAGTCACATTAGTATAAAATAAAATATTTCATTACCAGGAGAAAATAAGAGGTCATTTACCTTTTTCCAATTACTTAGCCTAACAATTAAGACTTTGAATGATAATTTGATTTGGATTGTGTCAAGATAAGCTACACTACAAATAACAGTACTGCCTTATGCAATATAATCATGCTTTTGTGTGAAAATTTACCTCATAATATCCCTATGGCATAGAAGGTTAAGTACTTAGATTACTTTGCACTTAGAATCTGACCCAGGTTCTCAATTTCATAATGCCGGCCCAATTTGTAATTGATTTTATATCACCATTGATTATTACAACAATGTAAGTCTTTATACAAGTTACAGAGGAGAAAAAAAAGTCTATCACAAAGATACAGAAGCATCCATCAAAGATACTTTTAGAGCAAATGGACAATGCACTTTTTTGAAAGTTGTATTCAAGGGAATGACATTTAGCAGTCATCGACTGTAGGTTATTGAAATATTCTGTGACCTTGGCTCCAGTTCCATTTGGAAAGAAAAACCACAAACAAAACTACAGGGAATAAAGAAATTGAATTTTGGTCTCAATTACTTTGTTTTGAAAATGTTCAATAGTAAGATAATGATCTTAGTTACTCTCACAACTACCAATTTTGGAATCAGTGCTTAACCAAAAGCCACATGCAGAATAACCCCATAATCTGTAAATTGACAGATTGCAGCTGGAATCCATCTACATATACATAAGTGAATCAGTACATACTTATTAGAGCAGATAAATTATTTTGGTAAGAGCATGGTTTTATTGAATAAATAGTTGTGACAGTGTAGTCTTTGGAGTGTTTAAACCTAAGAAATACACACACAACACATAGTTTATTTCATTAATACTATATAAGATTAAACTCTGTTGATGGAGCTGCAGTCATATTGGGTGGGCATTTTCCACCCTAATGTGTCCTGGTATCTAAAGTAATATGTTTATGTTTAGCAGTAAGGCTTTTTTAATTCATGTTACTTACTTTTATGCAAAATCAGACTATAAAAGAAAACCTTTTTTTTTTTAATTTCAGAAAGGATGAGAAAGAGTAGAAGTTGAAGTCAGGGCTCAAAGATCTAGTGAATTGAGATTTTTATTTACAGATTTTTTTTTATTTATTTACAGATTGTGTCTGTACATTGAATTTAGCTGTTAAGTAAAGAAGTAGGAAGAGAGGAGAGAGAGAACAGAAGATTTTTGCCTGACAGCAGTTGTTAGACCACCATTCCTGATTATCGTAATGGGTTCACTTGTCAAATGCCCTTCATACCAAAAGCAAAGCTGTTAGATGTGAAGTTCAGACTGTTGATTTTTTTCTTCAAAGATAAAGCACTTCCTTCCCCCTGGCCCCTGGATGAACATTAAAAGCATTTTAGTGCTTGAAAAAAAATTATTTCCAGGGGGATATCACAGCATCTACCTGTCTTTGTTGTCTCTGAACACTTTATTCTTAACTTCAAATAATGAGTCATCATGTAAGATTTCTTTTAGAATTTACTAGCAACAAAGATACAATTTTATCTCTTTTGACCAATAGCATTCACAAATAAGCCCTAGTTCTTGCTTTGCATTCCCTAAAGAGATTGAACATTCTACCAACTGAATTGAAAGCCTTTGCACATCTTTTCAGCTCGTCAGTGCCAACGTTCCTGCAAAAAATCAAACGTTAATACTGTTTCTGTATCAGTTATTAAACTGACCCCTACACAGTGACAACATGAATATTTGAACTTTTTAAATTAAACAACAACAACAAACTTCCTCTACTGCCTCAGAAGCAAAAACTTTGAACAGCAGAGAAGCTGTTTTTTTGCAAGCCTTTTGTTCCATTTAAAAGAATGATTTCCCTCTGCCTTCTCCAGGGCAGGGATGCCAGAAGCATGGCTGTTGCAGTTTTAATGGCAGAGTACAGTACTGTAGCAAACATAAGTGACTGCTGCACTAGAAGGGAAAGAATCTCAGGGATTCCTTGTCTTGTTGTGCTAGAAGAAACTGTTACAGTGAACAAATGGACAAGTGTTGAAAATTTTAATAACTGAAAAAACTAATGATTGCTCTTAGTAGGAGTTGTTTAGGCAACTACTACTTATAGTGGTGGAAAGCGAATGATTTTAGGCATCAAAGTAGAGATGAAAAAAAGACGCACCAAGACAAGAAAGGAAGGAAGCTATGCTACTTCTGCTGTTTTCCAGCAAGCAGTGTTCAGTGAAGACAGTTATTCACTGGGTATGTGGTATCCCCATTGGCAGTGGATTAGGAAATATATCACCCCAAAACATGATAATTGTGGCATTTAATGGTTATTACAAATATATGTATGTTATATATTTTTTTCCTCACCTCTTTATTTTCAAAGGGGTGTTTTGAAACAACAGCAGTGTTGCCAGGTCAAGATTCAGAAACTTAAAAATTGCTAAAGAAGTAGAAGACTCAATAGAGGGAGCTGCAATTGATTTTAATTTATTTTAGACTATTACTAGATGCATCACTTACACTTCCAGACACACTAAAATAAATGTCTAGAAGAAAGAGTGTTGATTTTTTCGGTGTTAGATAGAGAAAGTTGGTTTTCTTCCTTTGTCCTTTCATGCAGGGCAAGTCATTTCGCTTACCTATATACTAGCTACCTCATTTCAAGGACAGGAAAGAATAATGTTTGTATGCCTCATAGATCTGACAAAATACATTTTTCTTTGCTGCATATGGAGAAAGGACAAATTTCCAATTTCATGTTAGAGCAGAGATGAGCACGGAGTTCTGTATCTCACTATTGCTTGAGATTTATTGGAAAATAAAAATTAATTATTGTTCCCATATTACCTAACGTAGTACAGAGGTAAGTTATGATGCATTTCTGAGGTGTTCCTATTGGCTTTTAAGCTATCAAAGCACCTGGAACCCACGTGAATCCTTTAAGATGTGCAATTGTCTTTGCTAGAACACAATACAAAAATTCTAAGTGTGGTATTCCATTACAGATACTGCAGGCCACCAGGCTGCTTTCAGAATTAAAAAGGACTATAAATAAACATCTTAAGGGACAATAAAGGGAAGAAAGAGAAATAATAGGGAAAATAATCCCTTTGAAAGTGAAACTAGATTTTCAGTGATTTTTATAAACCATTTTTAGATCAAGACAACATAGAGAAAGAGCTAGTACATTCAAAGAAACCTCAATTCCTTTTGCTACCGTTCCCTAAGAGATAAACTCAAATACCATTAATATTTTTCTGAAAGACAGAGAGTTGGAAATACAGCATTACTCTTATTAGTTTTGTCCTTTAATTGAAAGACAAGTGATTGCTCTAGGTTATCTTATTATACTTATTGAAAAAAGAATAGGTTGCAAAAGGATTATTTCTGCAAAATAGCACAAAAAAAGTTGGAAAAAATATCAATACCAACAGGAATCTAGGGAATAAAGTTTTTTAAAAAATATCAGAAGGGCTGGAACAGTTACTTGAGAATGACAGATGAAAAGAATAAATCAATGGAAAGCTTTGAATAAGGTACCATAAGAATAAATGAATATTTACCCCAAAAATACTAATGTGTTTTGTATGGCAGACAAAACCAATAGAACCAGTCATCATAAAATGGAAAATAATGTAATATCCCATAACACTCGGTAATGACCTTGATCAGAATAAGCTGTGATGTTTCGTGCCATATCTTAAAATAAAAATTGTTTACATCTTCAACTCTACTCAGCATACATTTTGGTTTCAGTGATCTGGTACATCACAATTGACTTAGTGTGTTTCTGAGCGATTTGACTTTATTCCATTCACTTTTCTTAGCTAAGTAAAAAGAAAAAAAGGGGAGGGATATTTAGACAACATCCTTCCTCCTTCTGAGTATATGTTTATGAAAGTTTAAAGTTGGAAGAATCTTTACGGAATCTTTGTGAAAACAGTCACAGATTACCAGACTGAGTGGGGAAATTGTGAGTGCCATTTCCCCAGTTTTCTAGTCTACTATATAAACTAATTTCACATCTTCTTTTCACCTTCTAGCATTGGTTTATATCTATACTAATCTCATTGTCTATAGCTATTCTTAAGATATGTTTTAGAAGTCTACTTCCCTTGTGTCAAAAATAATTCTATGCTGCCTCAGGCAACTTTTCCAAACTTTCCTTTTAAGCAGTGTTTGAGAAGTCATTTTGCTCTCATTTCCTGATAAATTCTCTGTTGTATCCTTGATATATTTTAATCAGGGTTTCTCTCTTACCGAAGGATGGACACCTCTCTCTTTCAATTTGTTAATGGTTTTCTACTTTCTGCTGCTGTTTCCCTCTCTCTCATCATCCTCCTTGACATCAGAGCTGCTGAAACTCTACAGTTTGATTAGACAGGCTCAAATCATCCCCACAGAAGCTGATGCAATGATTTTGCTGTTTGTGTCCGAAAACATGCTTGGATTCTCATGTTATTGTATGAACTCCATTAATGCCAGGTGTGTATGGATGGACATGACCATTTTTTGATACAAATTAAGGTATGAAAATAATGCAAAGCAAAACAAATAGAATGTTTTTTTTTGTAGCCAATCACAGGCTACATATAACCCTCTGTAAATTATGTATTCAAAACTTTGTTCCTTACCCTGGGAATAGAGCTACAAATAAGAAAAGGAGAGCTAACAAAATCAGAACAGTAATATAACACACTGATTAGGAATGGCTTGTTAAAAATGACACTGTGATTGAGATTATGACTGGTAAGGAACTAATCCCTCCATTTCAAGTACTCCTTATTTTTAATGCAAGGCTACTAGTAAAACTAGTAAGCTGGAATGGGAAAAAGGATTTTATATGGATTGACAAACTTCTATTTTACCAGCTTCCCTCTTTAGTGAAGAAACAATTAAAGGTTCGCCCAAGAATGCTAACTCTCACTGCTTATATTTCACAAATATTTTAAAGGGATAGGAGCTTTAGCAGTAAGTGCTCATTAAGAGCCTTTTTCTGCATTTCATTAGTGTTGAAATAGTAAAGTGAAGGCTGTGTAAAGAAAACATCTCCTGAAACAACAGCTGGTGAGAGAAACAGAAGTTAAAAACAGCAGCTGATAATGCAACTGAATGAGATGGTAAAAATTATTAATTAATTGCAGTTCAGCAAGCACCCTTCACAAACATGTAGGTATGGCAGTGTCTATACTTATTATGCACACTAACCAGCTAATTAAAAATAATAAATGAATCCAGCAGTGGTGGAGGAAGTAATTTTAATATCTGTTATTTGTGTCTATCTTATAACTGTGTCTTGCAAATGGAAAACCTATCACTAATCTCAACAGAAGACATTTCATGGAATGTTAAATCTTTTTTTCTTAAAGAGACATGCAATTTAAATTTTGCACTCGTAGCAGTGGTTCTTATTCCACCTCACTGACTCTCTGCTATTAATGTAGGGGCAGAATCACAGAGATGCTTGTGCTGTAGCACTTTCGTATTCACGTTTCAATTCCTGTGACAGTGACAATTCAGTTTCGTATACATGAGGGCTACATGTAGATTGCTTGAGCACTTTCCAGCATTCAGGAACAAACTCACCATCCACACCTCTTCTTAATTCTTTTGCATTTAGCCAGAAAATGAAA
Source organism: Numida meleagris (assembly GCF_002078875.1). Taxonomy (NCBI): domain Eukaryota; kingdom Metazoa; phylum Chordata; class Aves; order Galliformes; family Numididae; genus Numida; species Numida meleagris. Next base: position 95,859,135 of record NC_034409.1, read on the forward strand.
AATTCATTCTCTGAAAAGCTCTGAAGAGTTGATATTGTTGAATATAGGACATTATACAAATCAGATTTTTCAACTCTGATGGCCAAACTGATGTATTCTGAATACCAATAAATAATTAAGCTTCTATTTTTGTGATGCCATTACTTCATCTATTATAGAAAGGTAAAAGAATTTCCATGATTTTACTGATGTAAAACAATATTTTATAAGCATTAAGTATTTCAACCCTGAAAGATAAGTATCATTAAGCAAGAAAGTAAAATACAGAGTTTCTAAGTTATAGTGAAAGTTAATTGATAAATAAATACTAGCAGAAACTGTCATGGAACATAGGATTCCTCATAATAAATCTGTCACCTAAGAACAGCAACTAATCTGAGTAAAAAATGAAGAGTACAAAACAGGATGTTCTCCAGTTGTCGGCCATACTTGTAATGATGGTCTCTTGAAAGACCAAATTCCAGAAAAATAAATCAACATAAGCAAAGAAATAGACAAACTTGATCTTACTAATTATTTTCATCCTTTACAGTAACTAAACTAAGAGAAATCCATTTGCTCAGTGTGATACAGGACAAAATCATTACTGTTCAGTCATGGCCACTGTGCATATCAAATGTAACTTGACCAAACTAAGGTATGCTTTGCTTGGAGAGTCCTTAAACTTCTATGCTCTCTGACTGAAATCAATCAATCAATCAATCAGCCTCAACTCTAAACCAAGACTTAACTTCATTAAGAACAATTATAAGAATTTAACACTTGAAATATATTCAGATGAAGCTACCTAATTTGTAAATATCTATGGTTAAGAAAGTCAGTCTGAATTAGATTTATTTCACTCTCCTGAAATGTGTGATTATTTCTCCAGAGTAAAATTGGTATTCCAATGGCTACAGAAGTTATACTCTTGGTTTAGGAAACCCTCCTTCCATTGGCACCTTATTGGTAGTATGAGGTATTTCAGTGCATTTTGATGAGTTCAGTGCATTTGGATATTTCCATTTAGCATTTTGTGCAACCTTTTCAATACTCTCTCTGTCATGTATCAAATTTTGTTAATTATATTTCAAATAGTGGGGCAGATAAATTGTGTCTGCCAAGACATACTTTCAACTGCGTACTGAAAGTGCCTGCTTAAAATTCCCTTTGGATAAATTTTTGTTAAAAAAGTATCTCTTGGCAAGCCATTAATCGTCAAACAATTATTTGTACAGACTATCACAGTAACGGATATAGCACTATAAACACATTTTGTAAATACACAGAAAAAAAAAGAAGATACTGATCATTTTTCCCACTGAAGAATTTGCAACATAAGTAAATAGTTTTCACGTCTTATGTAGAAAGAATTTTAAGGACCAAGATATACTTCTTGACAGTTTGAACCTGCAGCTTATGTTTTATTTTATGTTGAAAATGAAGAATGGTCTCCATGAAAGGAACTTAAAAATATTCAGAGAAGTATCAAAACTCTTTCCAAAAGCATCTTGAATCTGCTTTTAATGCCATCTTCACTAGACCATTTGACAATTCCAGCTTCTTCATGCAGTTAGAAAACATCAAGAGCTGGGCATTGAACTGTTATTTCTACAGGTCTCAATCTAGGACAAATACCACGGAGTTTCCCCTGCTCTAGGAACAGCAAAAACTCACCATAGATACCAACCTTTTATTTTCTCCCTGACTGTGCTGTCTTTCTGAGATAAGATTAGCTTTCTTCACAGCAGCCTGTATGGTGATTTATTTTGGATTCGTGGGTAAAACAGCATTGATAACACAACAATATTTTGGCTTTTGCTGAGCAATGCTTGCACAGATATCAAGGCTTTCTCTTTTTCCCACTTAGACCCCACAGCTAGTAGACAGGGGTGGGTAAGAAGCTGGGAGAGGACACGAATGAGACAGCTGATGCAAACTGACCAGAGAGATATTCCACGGCATATAACATCATGCTCAACAATAAAAACAGTGGTACAGAAAGAAAAGGGGTGCAGGTGGAGGAGAGGAAGTCTTTATTCCAAGGTGGTCATTGCTCAGAGATTATCTGGGCATCAGTCTGCTAGCAGGAGGTGGATCATGACTACTTTTCACATTTTTTTCTTTCTTTCTCTCTTTCTTCCTCTCTTTCTTTTTTTTTTCTCTTCTTTCATTCTTTCTTTCTTTCAGATTCTTCCTTCACCTATTAAACTGTCCTTGTCTTGATCACTGAGTTACCTTCCTTTTGCTCTTCCGATTATCTCTTCTACTCCATTGAAGGGAGGGAGAAGGGGAATGAGTGACTTTGTGGGTGCTTGGCTGATGGTTGCAGTCAACCCACAACATCTACTCTGTTATTCTATGTACCTTCTCTTTGCCTGCATAACTTCTTGCCTGCTTACTCTGACCCCTTGCTTATGGGCAGAACTGAAGGACATCATATGGAGAACAATTCCTTTCTCTCTTAAATTGTTGCAAAGTACACAATTCAAATAAATCCAATGTGTTGCAGAGGCCACAGAGCTTTTAATGAAGCTCAGTGTTCTGCAGCTGTTGACTTGATATAAACCAACCCTAATGCAGTTTTAGCAAACAATTTTTTAACTAATGGATTTATTTCCCTGACAAAAGCAGATACCCGGTGTTACATTTACCCAGTTAGTTCTACTTGCATAAACTGATATTTCTAGTATAGACACGCACAGGTGAATCCTTTCAGTGTCAACCTGAAATACAATCCAAACAGTAACTGGACTTTGTGTAACATTAATCTTGTTAGTTTGGGTATTTGTAGCCAATTACTCAGAGCAGCACTCAAGTTTTAGCTATATTAATTCACCTGGGGCCTCAGGGGAGGTACTCAGCCAGGCAAACCTGTAGCTCTCCTCCGTGTAACCACATGAAGCCTCAAGAAACTGGCTGGGATATGTGAAACTTCACTTTAGAATCTCGGGGCAGCAACAACCTCAGCAGTGACAGAGCATGCAATGGCTCTGTACATGGTCTCTCACAACACAATATTATACAATTTGTTCTACACATTTCCTCTGTTTGCAAAAACCTTTTTTCTAGATACAAGAATCACAAGGCAAGATAGACTATTTGCTCTATCTTATAGTCTGGGAAGTTTTCATTAAATTCCTGGGGTAATCATTCAGATGTTTGGGGAAAGAATACGGTTGTTGCAGATATTGCAGGCGAGATTTTCTGTAACCACTTATTGGCTCCTAAAAGGTCATTGATTATTACAGTTTCTATTAAAATACAATTTTATATGACATTTTAAAACTGTGTTTGGCAATAAATGGCTAGATTTAGAGTGTTTTTACAAGGAAGAGAAGGGGCAGATATGCATTGTAGACCAGTAAGACTTCAATAAACTGAAGTACACTATCAATCTGCTGAATTAAAGAAGGGGTTTTCATCCATTAATAGAGACAACAGTTTTCAGAGGAAAAGTATAGGATTACCAGTCTTGATAACTATTACAATAATAAATTTTAATGAATAAAACAGTTATTGAGAACTGATGTCTAATTTATTGCAGGTGGGCCTGCAAAATATTTTACTATCATTCTTTTCTTTCAATAGACTGTCATAAATGACCACTGTCATAAATGTGGGCCTGAAGAATGGATGCAGGTAAAGGCTGAAATCTCTTAGGACTCTTCTCCCACGACCTTGTCATGCAAGAGACCCTTAGATCCAGTTCTACAAGCAGCTCCTGTTTGTGATTATTAGAACAGGAACAATCACTTTCAAGAATGGGTTATCCAAGCAGTTATTTCATGATTTGCAGTGATCTATATCCTCCCTGGTACATTCTTGTATCCTTTGAGCTTGTTGACGGTTTACAGGCGTTTGGCCCGGTTCCATGATGAATGGGACAGGGGACCCATGGACCCATGCCCCGGGAAAGGGGAAAAAGGGAAAAAAGGGTAGGGAGATGGGCCTGAGAGCAAAAACAGCGGCAACAATCAGAGGAGAAACAAACTAATTTACTAAATAAGATATCGGAATGCAAACCAACACACTATAATACAGTATAATTACAATTTAAGCTGATAAATCCAATACAGCAAGAGAGAATGTCCAAAAATCAAGGTAGGTCTTACTCTACTACGACGATAAGACAGCTGGGGAGCGAGGTGCTGCCAGGATGAGAGACGGGCAGAAAGAGAAGGGACGAGGTCTTGTGATCTGCAAGTTTTTATCTTTTCCCTCTGGCCGGAAATGGTAACAGAGGAGCAAAGTACCCTGGGAAATGTAGTAGTCCTTCTCTTCGGAGAACCAGGTACATACAGTACATGATGTTATGATGTGGAATACCAATAACCAAAAATCACAAAACCATGACAGAGCTGCACAAAGAAGACAGCAGTAACTGATCAGAGAAGATACATTTTTTACCAGTGTGTTGATTTACAAGTAGCTCCAGGAACAGCAAAGCTTACGGAACCAAGCATTGCATGATGTTATTTCATACTTGACCTCTCTGATGTGTATTAACATTTGAACTCTGGAAGATGTCTTCCTGTGAGTGGGGCATCAGTAACATTTTTGTCCTTTGTGGGTTCTCTGATACTTAATACAGCGATAAGCTAAAAGCATCTGTCTCTTCTGCAGCACCTACTGTCATAAAATGCATAAGCTACTGTCTCTAACATGCGATCTTTGTTAAAAGAAGAGTTAAATGTCAAAAGGAATAATTGAGAAACAGCCCAACACCATAACCAACATTGTCAAAGAAAAGCAGGATTTCCTACTGCCTACAGGAAGGTAGCCCTCAAAATAACTATCTATGCTTAATTTGCATAAGTTTTAGGTCTTTGTTGTTTAATCGTTGTTACTAAGGCCCAGTGTTACACGTTTTACCAGTGGAGAAACTATAGCAATGAGGAAGTAAAAAAGCAAACATTTCCAGCAGATCACTTCTCACTAATGGCAGCATAAATCAGCAGCTACTCAGCTGACTTCAATGAATCTACTTCACATTTACACTGCTGTAGTCAAGCATGAAATTTGTCCTACTGATTTATTCCATAGATGAGATAGATGCAGGCTGGACTCAGTTCTGCACTTAGAAAATGGTCCATAATTGAAAAATTCCTAGTAATTGGAGATAAAATTTGTGGCTGAGGAGTGTTTCCTGAGTTAAAATTTTTAAATGTTTCAAGAATTGCATTACTATGAAAAGCTAGAGATATGCTGCCACCTATGACTTCAAGTGTGTGTGTTGCAGTTATGAAACAAATCTTAGGGCTTGACTGGTAGAGAATAGTTCTGATTGCTGCTCGCATTTTAAGAAAGGATTCATGCAGCGTAGTTCCTGTATCTGTAATACAACTTCATACAACAGAACAAAAGTTATAAACTAAGAGACAAATTTGTTGAAGGAAATGGAATAAGTCCAGAATATAAATCAATTAATAATTTCACTATAATCTGGAAATAAAAATACTTTAAAAATTTTCATCATAATTACATAAGCATTATGAAGGTAAAGAAGGCAAAACCAGACTCTTCTCATAGAAATCCAGAGCCTTAAGAAGAGGCCATGGACAGCAAAAACTGAAATACAGAATATTCCACTTAAACAGGAAAAAAAAAAAGAACACAATAAGGTAAATTAGACATTTTCTCCCTCAACTGACTACAGTCTCCACCCTTTTCAGTCAACGTGCAAAAGATGCTCTGTAACAAAGTTCAGAAGAAATTTACGTACCCATCTGGGTAAAATATAAAATTCATTAACACCTTATCTTGTAGATGAAAATTGCAAATTTAAAACCTTTCTTCTTGTGAAAATCTGAAGTCTTTTTTCTTCTTTTTTTTTTGCTGTAGTGTGAATTGATGTTTCCCATTTTTTACTTTAAGTGTTTGGTGGGAAATGTATAATTTGCACTTCAAAGACTCACTCCAGATTAGTGTGTGCTTTGCTGCTACAAGAAAGTCTTATAATTGTATCATTAAAGTCAAGAGATTTCCATATATTTAAAGTGACAGGCTTCCCTTCGTTTAATTCTGTAGGAAGAATTACATATTTTTCAGTGCAGCACTTTAGCATATTTCATTCTCTGGTCTATTTATTTAACCATACAGATGATGAACTGGGTATCTATTACAACATAAAATTTTATGTGCATGTGAAATAATTTATAAAAAATCTTGAAATGGGAGGTTAAAATAAATCATATTCAATGGCCCAAAATAATCCACTCAAAACAATTATTCGTGCCTCAAGCCACTACTTTATACAGTTAAGCTTTAAATCCGTGTGGTACAGACCAAGCCCTGACCATTTACTCATCCAGTATTCCTGAAGGAGAATGTCCCATCATGAAGATTGTGGATGAGAAGCCATCAGAGTACCCATCAAGTTCTCTTGTCAAAGAGAACTGCTGTCAAAAATGAGTTCTGCTCTGTTTACAGTGCAGTTCTGAAATAGCACAGAGGCTCAGAAATGTTCTTTCTTCTGTTTCATGTCCTATGCAGAGAATATTTCTTCACAAAAAAGATTTGGAAAGCTAATGTGCCATAAAGTACTGTCACAGCAAGTAGATTAGAAGGCCTTGCTCTCTGCTGCTAAATCACTGCCAAAGCTGAAAGCCAGATTGTTCACACCATGACATGTGTCATTCCTGACACTGCTGTGCAGGAACTTAACATCGCCTGTAGAGCTACGTGCACCCAGGACGGAGACTCCATCATCATTTGGTTGAAGTTGTCTCTCATCTACATGGAAACATATTAAATAGACAAATAAAACAGGCATTGTTACCTAGGAAGACAGGGAAAGATGAATATAACTCTCTGAAATTACTAATTGTTGGGAGCAATATTTGCAAGAAACTCTGTTATGATATGGTTCAAGGGAACATTATGGTGCACTGTGGATCACACCATGCCTCATGGTGTTGAGGCTGGGGGCAGCAGTGGAGAATGGGCCCTCCCTGACCAGCCTGTCCCATGGCCCCTTCAAGGCGTGCTGTGCTGGCCTGGAGATGGTGACCAGGGTGGGCCACAAGCGTGGCTGGAAAGGAACAGGGTCCAAACTGTGCCCAGGCTGAGGGCAAGGCCAGGGCTGATGGCTGCCCCAGTACAGGCCTCTCCCTGCCTGCCTGACATCCCTGAGACCGTGCCCACTGCCACAGGGCTGTATCCTTCAGGCACCGTGACACTGATCTGTCACCTAAGTTGATGCACAGTGTTTTATTAAGCTTTTTAAGCTGTGATTCTGTGTTGTCCATGACAGCTTAATGCTACCATCCTCCCCAACACAGCATTCAATTACCAGAAGTAGTGAGGAATTAGAGCTCTCCTGCCTGTTCAGTATTGCTGATTTGAATGTGGTCACTCTGTTCTCAGAGATGGGAATTACCACAGATCTGATTTTCCTATTGCACTGATGGATCTTCTCCCAGTAAAAACTGCAAACAAAGAAGTTCTACAAGCAGCAGAAGAGAACCACCCCCATGTTTTTATTTCCATTACTTGCTAAGTGAATTATCTGCTTCAGTGATTAGAGGTTGCCAAGTACTTCAGCTGTGGGGAGAGCAGGTGGGGTTGAGAGAATGGATCTTGACACCATCTGTGGTGAGCATCCCTCATTGGGAGGCACTGTGTCCTTACCTCTCCTCTCCTAGCACTGGTGAGGCTGTGGCATGTGAACCTGTATTACCAGATCTGGACTATCAGTGGTTATGCACAGGGCATCCCCAGATGGGCACACATTACTCAAATAGAGGTTGTGCTTCCTATGCATTCCTCTCAAGTTATCCAAAAAGCTTCTACTGCTTACCTAAAAAAATCAAGTACTTTGATTCCACCAGTGTCTTTGGTCAACAGATGGCCCATGAAATTATTTTCTCTGGTTGATATGAATGATCAAGTAACAAGAAAGCTGGAAAGTGTGTGGGAGCAAGGGGAAGACAAATTCCCTTCACAGAACTTGTTTTGGGGTAAGATATATATACTAATACTATGTCCAGACACATAATATATTTGATATCAATAAAAGGCAGTGAATGCAGAGATTTTGTTTGAGGTAAAGGTTTTAATTTAACATCAGTTCTAGCACAGTCTGTCCTATCTTGAAATCTTGATTGTACTTATAATTTAAAAAAAAAATGAAAGAAAAACATAAAAACCTCTGAGAGCTCTAGTACTAAAACATTTTTTAGCTAAAACTGATTATTCAGGGTAAAATAAATGCTATGGAGAATTCCTTAATAGCAAAAGGCTTTTTTTTTTTTAATCACTAAGAACTCTCAGCTTTTGCATTCCCCATCTTTAAATAGCAAGTGCTTCACAAGTCTTAATGCATTTACAGAACTTCTGGGAGGCAGAGGTGTACCATTGCTTTTCATTTTACAGTTGGAGAACAGAGGCAGAGGAAAAGAATGTGAAATGCTTTATTCTTGGCCATGAATTTGAATTGTCATTTTTGGGTTGCTAGGCCACTGCCCTAAATATCAGGATATACTTCCTACTACTGTAATTATTTCCCTGATTATGGATATTCCTAAGTAGAAGCATCAATAGCATTTCATCAATAAAATGCAGGATATCCTTCTCTCCTTTCCTGAGGGACAAATGCTGCGATCTCCTATTCTTCCTTAAATGGTCTAGGAGATACAATAGTATTGATCATAGACAACTGAATTGCTTTCAGTAGTTTCTGCTACTCATCATCATCTTAACTCAGAGTAGAAAAGTCTGTTCTGGAAATTTTGGCCTCTGATGGGTCCCCCAGGCCATTCAAAACAAAATCAAAAAACAAACAAACAAAAAAACCCAACAGTGATGATATAGAGCAATAGGTTTTGCTCTATATCTCCAACATGATTTTGATCTAGTCTGCCTCAGCTACGTAAAGCAACTCTTGGACACTGGGGATATGGGACCCACAGGCTAGTAGGGTCAAAGTCTTTCCCAAGTGCTGATCAAACAAAGTAGTGCTCAGGAATAAGTGACACTAAAACCAGATAAAAGACTACCAACGCCTTGTTATAGATTCACTTAGGTTAGCAGAGGCTTTAACATGGGATGACAATAGAAACCTATCTCTCACCAATATGCAATATAATTATTTTTTTTGTTTGTTTTTCCTGGTAATTATAGCTCTGCAGAATCTTTTGCTGATATATAGGAGTTTTAGGTATACTGTTAGGTTTTTGAAATAATGTTATGCTTGATATGAAAAGTGTTATATGAAAATAGGACAAAGGCCTGAAACCAAGGATGAGCTCATGGTTCTAATAAACACAGGTATCTTTATAGGGTCTGTTATGCTGCAGCTACTAGGAGAAGCATATCGGTAGCCAGGCAGTAACGTTATAAAAAACAGTATCTCCTTTGCAGGAGAGACAGACAAAACATCCATCAAAATCACATCTTCTCTCTTGATGAGACAACATCTGGCCTGGCATTTGATTTGGTCAAGTTGGTGCGTAGATACATTCATTCACACAAGAAGATGAACAGATTAAATCTTATTACATGCAGCTATTCACATACACAAGTACAATCATGCTCATTCATAAACACTGCTAGTGTCCTTGCCTCTGTTCCCCATAGTCATCCTGACCCCAAAAGAAAACATCTCTTGTACCAAGGAGGAGTCTCAGTATCTCTAAATTTTATGGTGTTTTGGCTGCTGACAGGTATCACCACAAGGAAGGAACACAGATAGTAGAGATTCTTTCTGCAGGATTTGCCACAAAACTGTCCTGAGGAGCAGTCTGAAGAAAGTGCTACAAATCCTTAGTACCTTATGACTGTCATGGCCCCACTCTCTTAAGCCACCACTAGCAAAGGAAACTTGGAGCCATCAGAAGCAGTGGGGAGAGTGAGAGTATCTCCTCAAAGTGTCACAGCTTTTGTTTCCTGGCCTTCTATAAACACACCTGAATTCATCACTTCCTCCAAACACATATTTTGTCATTCCATTAGAGAAAGAAACCAATATAAGAGTATACAAATGGCAAGTTTCCACTGCTGCAGCATTTTCTGTTGAATAGTATCCTCCACAGACACTATATACAGCACAATTATAGCATATCTGAATAGGTAATATTTTTCCGGCACTCCTAATTTCTGAACTTTTCTCCTGCTCTACTGAATTCTTTATCATCTGTTCTCCTCGTCTGTAGGTTAAAATGTGTGTGTGTGTTTTCAAAGTCTCTCTATCTACTAGGTAAAACAAAAGCATATACATTTAAGGAATAAATTACATTGTTTCTGACTAGAACTTTTGCCATTAAACTCTGTGTTCATAAACCTGTACTGCTTATGAATTCTTAACACAAGTGGATGTAATCAGGGCTAGTCATTGCTTGCATTGATAATTTTAGCACTTCAACTTAAAAAAAAAAAAAAACAAACAACTGATTATAATGATCAGTCTCTTAGAATTTATTTTATATTTTCTGCTCCTTTTGTTTTCACAAGCTGCATGGTCCTAATAAGATAAAAGGAATGCATACCGCAAAAATGCTTTCTACTTTCTTCCTCTTTAAGGAATTAAAACTCCTTCACTGTGTTGCAGATAATTGAAAAATGAAAATTATGGGCTCGTTCTAATTCAAAAAAAGAAAACTCTTGCAGCACAATTCAATCTGGGAAGCCTGAGAGATAAGAAGAGCTGTTATGCAGCATTCAGATAAGGACTTTTGCAGTGCTTTGCAATCAGGCAACATTTTTATTCATTTTAATAGAAATTTGCAGAAGGCTAGAGTGCTTTGATATTAAAAAACTTTAACATGTGGAAAGTATGGACATAGGAAAGTAAGCTATTAAACAAGTAAAGTATCTAATACGGAGTCTGACTGGAAACACTGAGGTACAGGGAGTAGATCTACTGCCATCTCTACTAGCCACATTGCCCTGGATTTGGAAAATGATGTAAGACCATAACTTATACCGAAAGCCAAATTAATAGAAAAAAGCCAAAAAATGCATAGATATCAGCACAGCAAAACGTATCCTGGACTTCCAAGATCACTACTGAATGAATGCTTGTTTATTTATACAGACACCTACATCATGACTGCTTTCTTGATGAAAAATAATTTACTCTAAACAAATATTTATGCATATTTATATTGGCTTCAATAAAAATCTTACAGTTTTGAAGTTTGAATTTGCTGTTACACTTATTAACTTGTCCCAGAAAATGCTGAAATGCCACAGTAGAGTGAAAAATCAAATCCTATGTTTTGTTTCTGTTTTTATATTTTTTATATTTTTTCCATTATTAAATGGCAGCTGAGTATCAGTAGCTCCTACTGACATGTCATAATAACTGAAATATTCTCTTATTAACATTCTTTTTCTAAAATCAACAGGAACGACTGAACATTATCTTCAGATGGAAAGAAATCTGTAGCAGAATAAATTCACCATAGGATCCTCAGCAGAAAATCTTTTACATTCTTTGGAAATACCCATCCTGTGCTGGCTGTAATGAAAACATTTTGAGAGGCACATCCACAGGCATCTTTGTATTGATTCACAAAACTCCTGGTATTTACCATCTAGCTGTAATGATTTCAAAGAAAAACTGAAATATAGACTGAAGGTGTTCTTTCACAGATATTTGTTTCTTGCAGTAAAACCAGACCATTCCCATCCTCTGCTTCACTTCATCTTCCTGGAATTATTTCATACAACTGTTTGGAAATCAGTACAATAAGACTGATTTCTTCAATTTTCTGAGTTAAAAAGTATTTCAGAGGTGCCTTTCAGCTTATTTTTACCATGCAAGGTTGTAGTGTTTTTAGTTATCATTGTTTTTCCCTTTATCTCATCTTTCCTTTTTAATGGTATTCTGGTAGAAATGAGAGAGCAATAAATTAAAGAAGTTGAGATGGGATGTTTCAGGCCAGCTTGTCAATTTAATAAAAACAGAATAGAAAATGTACGTGCTGAAGAGACTGGTTTGTGGAAAGCTGACATCACTGCTAAGAAGGCAAACTGCTCCAGTCACAGAAGAGATTTTCGAACTCAAATTGGGCTCACAGTCTATTCAACATCTGTGGTAGCATGACCTCGTACTAGCTGGATTTGGGACAGGTAACTGTAGGCACAACAACCAGAGGTTCAGCTGAATGAGAAGGATGGTTTGTGAGTATCTTCTGAGACACAGTTTGTAGAATTAAGCCAGGACTGCAAAAGTAATTTCCTGTTTTTGTTGCTATTACTTTCAAGCCAGTCTGCCTCCTGACCTACTCTGATCATACCTTATCATACCTTAGCACCACTTCGACAGAATTTCCAGATTCTTTCATTTTTCATTATTCAACAAACAAACAAACCAACAAACTAATAATATAGTGAGACATACTCTGAGCTGAGCAGATCAGTGCATACAAAAACTGTTTCTTGTGAAACAAAAAGTTAACTGTATGTACTACCAAATAAGCGTTCATCGACAAATGTTCAAAATGCTCGGGGTGGAATGCTTCACAACATATGCATGCAAAGAAGATAATTATTGCCTTGCTTCCTTTTCTTGCCATTCTGCAATTTTGATTTTGTTTTGCCAAACTTTTAAGTGGGAAAAATATGGAAAAGGAATGACAAAGGAAACAAACTTGAAGTGTCACCCTTAAAAAGTTAAAAGACATGAAGGATGGCTTTAATGATATTCTCTGGAAAGACTGCAGTGTCAAAGCATATTGAAAACAATTATAAGCTGCTTCAGAATATGCATATAATAGACATTCAAACTACTAAGCTTTGCAATATGCAAGCATATAATTAGGAAAGTGCTATGTAATAAACACCAGTTAAACTAGAATCTTCACAAGAGGAATAACAAAATGAACCCTAAAGCAGGAAAACAAAAACTCTCTGCACACTGGAAAACAGCAGGTATTCAAAACAGTGAGTGCAGAATTGAACACCTGAAAAATTATTACCAAACTGGGCAGAGGGAAGAAAGGATGCCATAACAACAACATTCTTCTTACAAAACTCTCCAACTGCAAGAGAAAAGAAGTGAGAGAACATACAGTCAATTATTTTAAGTGAGAAATTTTGGTCTGCTCACTGATAAATGGAATCCAAATAATTCAGGTAGCAAGAAAAATATGTTTTCTCTTACCCATGAGGATTTACTGAGATCCTCTTTCTGTGGCCCACCTGATCACAGGCATGGAAAACACTGAGATCAACAGCCTGCATCTATAGCACTTACTGCACGCTCTTTCTAACCACTATCAATCTATCTTCTTCATATTCTTCTTTGCTAACAAACTGCATTCCTATCTATCATATCTAAAATGCAGAAATGTCCTTCATTTTCCAAAATATGGACTCTGTGCCCCCTTTGTCCAGTAGAGAAAGATCTCATTCTCATGAGGACTTTAACCTGATTTCATGAGGAACTACAGCAGTGGTAAAATTCACATCAACTGGTATCTGTACTGAAGTAGTGCTCATAAAAGCTATATTTAGTTCATTATCTATTACAGGTAACAAAACCTTAATCATAAATGAAAAATGTGTGAATTAACCAATGGCTTTTCACAGATGATTATTTAAGGAACAGTATTTTTGTTTCTTCTAGCATCAGCATTGCAACATAGGGCTCTTGTGGAGGCAGATAGCCAACGAACTAGCAAATTCCCCTCCCAGAGCTCTGCAAAGCGGTGGCATCAGCAATAATGACAACAAGGAAGAAAATAAGCGAAAAAGGAAGAAGGACAAGATGCAAGGGATGTAGTTTAATTATGTGTCACCTTCATTAAGTCTGGGAATATTTCTCAGCAATAAATTGTTCCTCCTTTGATCACTCCATCCAATTTGGGAGGGTGCTCATCGGCTCACAGACGCAGTGACAATCCCTCAGTGCCTCCTTGGCTGCAAATTAAAGAAGGTCTGATGACTGCTGTGTGTTACCCTGCTGCCTCAAAGCGTACAGTTACTCTGATGCCCTTTCTTTGTTCCTGACAACCCTTTTACAGCCCCTTAACCAAACTTAACCAGGGGAGATTTAGACTGGATATAAGGAAGAGATTTTTTTACCATAAGAGTAGTGAGGAACTGGCACTGGTTGCCCAGGGAGCTGATGGATGCCCTGTCCCTGGAGACACGCAAGGTCAGGCTGGACAGGGCTCTGAACAACCTGGTGTAGCTGTAGGTGTCCCTGGTCATTGCAGGGGAGTTGGACTAAATAACATTTAAAGGTCCCTTCCAAATCGAATGATTCTGTGATTCTAAAATATTACAGTTCTGGTGGTGGTGTTTTTTTGACAGTATATTGCTGCTATAGAATTAAAAGCCATCAGAGAAAATGAAATATTATTCTCAAAAATATTGATCAGTATAAATTAAGCATGGCTCATTTTGAATTACTTCTAAACCCAATATTCTTCTCTTGCTGGTGGAAATAAATTAATTATAACATTAGGAGCCATTGTACAAAGGTTAAAAACAGGCATGCATGCATTCAATCTACAGAAAACTAGAAAGTTTAGGTTAATGAAATGTCTGAGGAAAAGTCTTATTAATTAGCAGGTTCACAGCATTCTTCACAGCTATAATTTAGAGATGCCAACCTGTTATATATTAACACTGTAGGCAAAAGCTGTATCTCCATGTAGAGAATCATTTCAAGCTTATTTCATTCAATCTTGGATATTTTTTCTACTGTATGCTAGAAATTCCTATATCTTCTTCAAAGTCTTATTTGAGACAGAAATTAAGTGAAATATTTATGGCCCTGTAGATAATGAGATAAAATTGCTGAAAGAACTCTAGTTATATATATATTTTTAAATGTCAACCTTATTTTTTAAAGTGAATTGCATTTTCAAAGTCTCAGTAACATTGTACCTGAAGTAGGTATATGTTTCTAGATTTCCTCTCTTTATTTAATTTGGATTTAATGTTGGCATAACTTGTTCTTTTTTTCTTAATCTTTTTTTCTCTTTTTTCTTTTTTCTTTTTTCTTTTTTCCTGTTTTTTTTTTCAGTAGGGGAGATGTCAATGTAGGGCTCATTCAAACCCACTGGATCAGCAAGAGTCTTCCCATAGACTCTGCTGAATGCTTCAGCAATACCTAGTTAATCTAAGAACTTGGAGCCTTCTGTACAATATACAGTGAAAGCATGGAGACTATCTTGTCATACTGCTCCTTCCTTCAGTTATGAAATGAAGTTCATTCATAAGTAGATTTTCTAATGGTTCACTTTTTCTCCTTTCAATTTTTGCATTTTGGAGAATGTCAGTAGTGTTCATTGTGATTGTTTTTGCGAGATGGACACTTGTATTTTTTAAGCAGAACACTTATTCCATGGCTGTACACCACTTCTGAGAACCAAGCAGTTAAGTAGCATTTGTGGTCCCGTGGGTTGTTTTTATTAGGAAAATAAATCACTCTTGGAGGTAGGAGCGGGAATGGGTGAGCTGCCAGAGACCCACACCCAGTTCTAGGAATGGGGACTTCTTGTTCTGTGCATGAGTGGGCAGGGAAAGGAGGAGCTGCCTACTGAGCCAAGTTTGGGTGGCATGGCTCCCAGCAAAAAGAGTACCAGAGTGGAGAGCAGAGCTTACTGGAGGTGGCATCTCTTCAGCTGACAGACAGATTGGGATCCAGCTTTTAACTTTAAAGATCAGTCATTTGAACTGGGATGAACCCCATCTGGCTCAGCCCCGGATGCAGCTGTTTATGGTCAAAGCCCTGCCTTGGTGGACTAGTCCATCCTTAGTAATTCAAAGTTCTTTGTCCAGATAACTCTGCACTCCCTCCTTTTTACTCAACTTGTTCCAGAGCTTGCATCTGTCATTATTTTTATTTTCTCTCCTTCTGAAAGACTCCTTACATTCTTTTTATTTCTGTCACTTTACACTGCTGATTAGGGTGAAGATTTGCATTCCTTTTTTTCTAGCTCCTTTCTTTGCAACTTGTCATCACTCTCCTGCTGGCAATTACACTGCCCTCAAGTTTTCACGTTTACTAACCTATTCCAATAAAGATGGCACAGTTTAGCTGGAGCAAATAAAACAGTAGGTCTTTGTTATCACTTAAAATACACTGTGATAGATTGGGCAGCAATAATATTTGTAGGAAAGGCAAAAGCTCAACGAGTTAGCAACAGGTATCTGCCAGCTTCCTCAGTGGCTAGTCGTGCTTTGTCCACATTGTTCTGCATTTAGTACATCAGTCCTCAGGGAAGTACTTCAGTCATCTGGGCAGGCCAGCTTCAGTTCTAGTTTTGACAGCTACTTGAATGCACTGGATTAAGTCTTTGTTATTTCCTTTTCCAGTAAAGAGGTTTATTTGCATATTCTCCTCCTGTCCTTTCCAAGCTTACTCCCTTAAAAAAAAAAAAAATACCACCAAAACAACCAACAACCCATAATCTTTCTTGAGTTGCTGAACTGCTGGTAAATGGTCTTGATCAGAAGTCAGGTGGGCTTTCTTTCATCCAGTGATACTACTTTTCTTTTCTTTTCTTTTCTTTTCTTTTCTTTTCTTTTCTTTTCTTTTCTTTTCTTTTCTTTTCTTTTCTTTTCTTTTCTTTTCTTTTCTNCTTTTCTTTTCTTTTCTTTTCTTTTCTTTTCTTTTCTTTTCTTTTCTTTTCTTTTCTTTTCTTTTCTTTTCTTTTCTTTTCTTTTCTTTTCTTTTCTTTCCTTTCCTTTCCTTTCCTTTCCTTTCCTTTCCTTTCCTTTCCTTTTCTTTCCTTTCCTTTCCTTTCCTTTCCTTTCCTTTCCTTTCCTTTTCTTTCCTTTTCTTTTCTTTCCTTTTCTTTTCTTTCCTTTTCTTTTTTTTTCTTTTTCTCCTCTCCTCTCCTCTCCTCTCCTCTTTTCTCTTCTGTTCTGTTCTTTTCTTCATTTACTACATTTAATAACATTTATATATAGTTACTTCACAGAACAACCAGAAAGAGAGCAACAAAAAATAGGCTGGATTCAAAAGCTATTAAGGAAATCTCTTCTGTTTGCAGAAGCAAGGGCAGATGGACAAGATACAATATAAATCATCACAGGCACTTCACTTGGTAGAGCTAAACACTACGCCATCTAACAGCCTGACCCTTTGTTATATTTTTGAAAAACCCATTCTATTTTTAGACATTTCATAAAAGTGAAAAAATGAGAAAAGGAAAAAAACTAAGTGGGTTTTTATTAGATTAAGTATTGATTATCAAGAGCGGTCTAAGGATTCTGTTGGCAAGTTAACAATAACCTATATTAAGGCTGAAAGTGTTATTGCATAGGCATACATATACAGTCTACTACCTTCAGTGAAACAAGACTCAGGAGGAGACTGATCTTAACGGTCAAGCAGAGTCATATTGTTTCTGGAAAATTTCCAGTTTACACGTGTATCTTCAATAACACGAACCTACCAGGATCCCATGTGTTTTTCTAGTCAAAACATTGGGGAATACTCAAAATTCAGCTATTTTAAAGTACCACGATTTGCATCAAATACAGTACTACACCTTCAAAATTGTAAGTACAGACCTGAAACATTTCATACAGCCCTCTGTTCCTTTAAGGAAAATCACTTAGAAATCAAAAGACTTTAAAGTGAAATAATTGTTTTGGATAAGCACTGAAAAGCCAAATCCCCATCTGCTCAGCATCTACAGTGAAGTTGTCTTGCTATAGGAAAAAAGGAGTGCCTTGGCATTCAGTACATAACAATGCATGTACCTCATGTTGAGCAGTATGTCATGCTATGGTTAACTCTCTGCATTCCCCTTAGACTTGCCAGAAAGGTGGAAGCTGCAAACTAAGAGCATCCTTAAGCATGGAAAAATGCGTGGGGGAGAGAAGAGCGGTAGAGCCTTTAGAAACCCTTTGCTTCTTCCTTTTGCTGTGTATTTGTTTCTTAATTGTACCAAAGACATATGTACCAAACATATGCATAGTATGCACAAACTAAATCTTTTATGATAGTTTTGAGCACTATGGACGTCATTGATCTTCCAGCAAAATACACTTAATTGCTTGAGACTGCAACTACGCTCCTGTTAAGAGTCCTTGCTTCGTTCTCATCTTAATCAGACACTTTGTATCGCCTGGAGTCTAAGTGCTCTACCAATCCAAGCTCTAAAAACTTCTTTAACTGGAGTCCTCACTCAGCCAAGTGCCTCAAATTTCCAATCAGTATAGCTTCCCAAGCCATAAGAAATCTGGGGACGTTTTTGGCATTAGACACATAATAAAATAATATGCATAGTCTCGCATAGCTAGCAGGTGGGTTTTCTATTCTTAGAACACAACAGGTGTATATTCTGCGTATAATTTTTGATTTGTTTTTACATCCATCTTGAAGTTAAACAAGATAAAATTCACCCTACTTTTCACCTATTACTCACTATTTCTCATTCTTCTTCTGCATAATCCATTGGGAGACTCTAATTCTCTCTGTTCCCGAGAAAGGCTGCAAAAGTGATAAAAAAGAGATAGACGCATCATGCTCCATGGCTCAACAGTAACTATATTACAGACCACTTTTGGACTTCCCAGGGGAATAGAGGGTCCAAAAACACATGGATTGCATTTCACTGATGTAAATCCCTGTATGTTCATGGAACTCTGCTGATTTAAGTTTTATCTACAAAGCTGGTTGTCATCATCCTCTTTGGCCTGTATTCATCTTTTATATTTTACCCTTTCCACATGCAGCAGATGAGCTACAGATAGATGAGATAAAAGCATCCTCCACTCCTGCTCTGAGCCATCAGATAGCTCTTGTATTCAAGTCACTTAGAAAGAATGGCTAAGTTAATAAGCTTTGCTGAGACTCTGGACATTTTAATTTGGGTTTTAGGGAAAGGTCTTCTTGCATGAAAGTTCCAAGAGGTGCAGATACATAATGCATGAGAATGTCGTATTTGTGTTCATTTTTTACAAAGTATGCCTACTTACATTAGTGATGATCTTCATAAAAGCCTTACCTAGAGAGTTTGGGAGTTTCTCTTCCGTTGCCCCTACCTCAGAGCTAAATTACTCACAAATACACAACCATGAGGTTACTCCTTTCAATCAGGAATCAGAATTTAAAACAAACACTATTTCAAAATCTTTTGCATCAGTTCACAAATTATGGTCATTGAGATTTTAGGTTTTATCTTTTTTCCCATGCAGTGATACATTCATTGGAATACTGATAGACTAGTTGTAGCTGGAGTTTGCTGACAGACACAAGGCAGTCAGTAAAATCAGTTTAGTCTGCCAATTGCTTATGATATAAATTTCCCTATTTGAAACAGTCTTCATGACTAAATATTGTATTTGAATCAATACTGACACAGACTGATATGCTTAAAAACACATTAATAAATTGTAATTCGTTCAATTTACTAGTGCTTTATTGAGCTGGGGCTGTTCAGACTGGAGAAGAGAAGGCTTTGGGGAGACCTCCTTGCAGCCTTTCAACACTTAAAGGAACCTTAAGAACAGGAGAGAGGCCAACATTTTATACCATCTGATAATGACAGGACAAGGGAGGATGATTTAAAACTAAAAGAAGGGAGATTAAGATTAGCTGTATTAGATATTAGGGGGAATTCTCTACTCAGAGAGTGATGAGCCAGTGGCACAGGCTGCCCAGAAAAGCTGTGGTGTCCCATCCCTGGAGGCGCTCAAGGCCAGGTTGGATGGGGCCCTGGGCAGCCTGAGCTGGTGGGGGGCAGCCCTGCCCATGGCAGCAGGTTGGGGCTGGGTGGGCTTTGAAGTCCCTTCCAACCCAAACCATTCTCAGGTTCTATGATTCTATGAAATATTGGCTTAAGTCTCTGCAACAATATTTAGAGCAAATACACTTTGTTACCCAAAGTATTCTAAAGAAGATCAGATTTCCTTTTGCTGACTCATCTTGAAAACATTTCTAACTCCGTTGTCTGAAGTAACAGAAAAGGCTCTGCAAATTTAAGCCTCTGTCCTTTGAATACCAGGCAGAGCAAAAGAGAAGCATTTCTGTTGTGATCTAGTTTTGTGCATGCTGCAGTTTCGTTAACAAGATTAACCCCACGCTGACATGCCTAGCTACAGTGAAAGGAGTAATTTGTTTTCTGTTGTTATAAACTTATAGTTTATGAGAAAAGGCTGCCCTCTTCTGACAATTTTTTTTTGTTTCTTCTAAATTCTTAGCATCGTTTTCTCATTTCCAATTATACTTTATCATTTGTTTCTCTGAAGGCTGCTTTGTGGGATCATTATCCCTTTCCAGTGTAAGGGAAAAAGAACAATGTAAGAAACTTGGAAGTAAGAAGAATAAATATACTATGCAATTAACGTGTAAACTGCATGTAACTGGTAAGCGTGATAAAAATCACCACCCCTCCACTACTCAAACAGCCAAGCAGAAAGCACACAGATACCTGGTATTCTGAGGCACAGTAGAAATAGCATCTGCCACAGGTGTCACACTTCCACTTCTTAAATGTGTCATCTTCTTATTTTCTGATGCACACACTGTATGGATACCTTTATCCACAGCACTTTGGCAGTATCTTCCTAAGCCTTTAAGTTTAAATCAGGACTGTGCTTCTGATGCAACCTTTCCTACTTAACCACATCTAGTTTGCATTCCAGAGCCATCTCTGAGCACATAGAGTGAGTTGCTCTGAAATTAAATTAAGTGGCCACAGCCACTGTCTGCAGCTGCACTGAAGTTGCAGCAGGTCAGGGACCTGGGTGCTGAGCTTATTTAAAAGCTACCACATTATTTTTCTTAGGGCATAAAGTCATTTATTAATCTTTCTCTCCTACACTCCTACAGTACACAGAAAGATGCAAGTGTTGAAATTAAAAAGGGAATTTGATGTCACAGTGCAGAGCCTCTCTGATGGCTCCAGAGCTCTGCAGCAGTAGGTATACAGGCTTCTTTCTTGTGAGAAAAGAAGAACGATTCCATTGGAATTGAGAACAAATCAACACAAACTTTTAAGAGTAAGCTTATTTAACTAATTTAACTGTTTAACTAATTTAACTGTTTAATTGTTGATTTAATGTAAGAAAAACAAATTTATCAATGGCTTCTGAAGTAAGGACTTCAACCTAAGAGCCCCTCTCTCATTGAATGCTCCCCTTGATGGGCTTCCATTTGCTTTGTCCAGCCCAGGTAATCTTGGTCCCATTGTGAACATCAGCACAGCTGATAGAGGAAAAGTGCACCCAGCCCAGGACAGCTTACAGCATAAGAGCAAAAGCACTCCCTTTGGGAATGTGGACATGTAGATCCAAATCTCCTTTATACCGTGGCTGACTAACTTGTACTCCAAGTGGTCTTTTAATCCTAAGCTATATCTCCTAGGGAGCAGCAGCATGCAATTTTCCTTACACTTTTTTTTTTTTTTTTTTTTTTTTTAAGAGAAAGTAGAATCCTTCTCAACAGTTTGAGTGGTGTTTTGTCCAAAGCATTAGCCGTGCACCAGATATACACACTATGGTGAAGGGAGAGGTGCATGAATGACTTCAGATACTGATTAGCTAGAGGGGGTGGCGTCAAATTGTTCAGATCTGGATTTGCTCAGAAGAAATGTTGAAAATGTCAAAGTGAAAAAAGAGACGGAGGTACACACTGAGTGCCTACAGTGATTGACAAATGCAGTGGGTAACTTTGGATTTAGCACTGATCCTAATTAAGCACTTCTTTAGGTCCCAGTGTCTGAGTCCTTCCTTTCTCAGTCACTTCAGCTGTGCTGTACTGGTCACTTGCCATCCAGACAGTGTCCTGTGTGATCATTAATTATTCTGAAATGTTCCTTTAGGAGTAACTCTGCTTATAACATTCACATAGAAAGAGCACATGTATTTACAGACTTTTCTTCTTCCTAAAGTGTTCCCTGCCTTCCTTTCAGCCTCTCCTTACTGAATTGCTTTCCACTTAGCTGCATATAAACCCAGCCTGTAATTCCAACTTACATCTGCACTTTACCTTGTACAAATAAGGAACCCCGATGTGAAATCAATCCTTTAGTTATCTGAGGCAGAGACCATAAAAAACAGCCTTAACTGTGTATAGCATCAATGAAAGTAATACATCCATCTCAAAATGCACTGGCAAATGGTCTTGTTCTACATATCTTTAATCTAGGCCATTTCAACCTCTTGGTGAATTAAATGAAAGATGAAGTGAACAACTCTTACATTATACGATGTCTTTCCTCAAAGTAAGCTGCTACTTACTCAAGCACTTACTAGTGCTTAATGAATTTCTTGACATATCCCTAATGTCATGACACTTGAAGTAGCACGGTTAAAAGAAAAGATGTATTTACCAAATATAAACCAGATCTAATGTAAACACAGGAAAAATAAGCTTATATTATCTTTATAAATCTGTCATTTAACATTTCCATCTTCCTGTGAATAAGCACTAGATATAAGTACTGCATAAAATGTTCCAAACTTGTCATCTTTGACAGTAACAATTTAGAAGGTATTGCTATAAGTATGTACAAACGAGATGACTGTGGTATCACTACAATAAGCAGCTTATTACAGAACTTATGTTTACTCATGGGATATATCTTTCTTCATATGCATAGAGTGTGGTCCTTACAGTTGAAAACAGTCTACAAGTACACTACTATAATAAAGTTAACAATTTGTAAGTTGGGACAATTTTTACTGGAAAAATTTCCATTTTACAAGAAAACCTGGAAAACTGAAGCATGGCAGTACCACCAGGCCACCCAGCAGGCCAGTGCTTATAGCCTAATACTGAACCAGGAGAAAAACAGAGTTCAGCGTACTTCTATAAAGCAAATACTTAATTACTTCCAAGTCAAAATAATCGGAGAAAACCCTATTTCTTCCTTTTGGATTTTTCTCAATTGGAATTGTCTTGGGGTTTTCAGTGCATTCTGAATTTTCCCAGTTAAAACATATCAACGTCTTTTTGTAGTAAAATGAAAAATGTTAGTGAACATTTTGTAATCTGACAGAGAATACAAAATAGTACTGTAATGAGTCCAACCCCTCTTTGGCTCTGATGCAGAAGTTTGTTCACCAAGCTATCTTTATCACGTGCTTCAGAACAGGGAACTCCTTGGAAGATTTTCATTTTCTGCCTGACTGTGACATCCTCTGCTGAGCTTAAGAGAGTTGACAGAATTAGTACAAGAGCATGTGGCAATGGGCCATAAAAGCAATGCATTTCCAAACAATTACAGCACATTTTTGCTGGTGCTGGGAGACACAAGGATGGAGTCCAAGTGCTTAGCTGCTTGAGAAGGGCAATTATGCACTGGAAGTGCACTGCCTGAAACTCTCTCTTTTACAAAATGGAAATCACAAGCTAAACCGGTAAATCAGGAAAAAAAAGTATTTATTTCTGTCTCACATTGATCACTGGAACCACCTGATCAGTCCCACTGCTCCTCTCCTATTTACTCAAAGTTTGTTACTAAAACAAGGAAGCAAATCATTGTTTATTTTCTGCTCTACCTTACATATGTATGGTCCTCACCGCATCTTACATAGGTATGTTTAAAATGTGTGAAAATATTACCATTAACTTTACACTGCATCACTGTTTAACACCCTTCGTAATACCTTACCACATGTTCTTGCATCTTCAGCAGCACCTTAGCTGGCATTTATTCCATGCATTTGCAATGGAGAACTACTAGAAAGGTATCTCAGTCTTCAGTTCTTCACGTTTTATTGCTCATGTCTTCCACTCTAACACACAATTCAATATGTTATGATTGCTTGTGCAGGCACTATTTTGTCTGTGTGTTTATATGATAGATAAGGGATGCATGCAGCTAGTAGTTTGTTGTATATATGAGTTATGACTACTGCCTAAAAGAAAGTTCCTCTTTCCAAGGGCTCCAACACCGGAGTTCTTGTCTATTTTGTGAGCAAGTAAAGGCAAAGCATATATTTTATCGTGAAAATGTCAACCACAGTAAATACTGTAAAGGCAGATTTTTGTGTGTCTGTTATTTAACCAAGTAAGCTGCTGGAAATCAAGCTAATATGGGTAAACAACCTGAAAAATAAGGGTAAAAAACTCAACCATTTGACAACTGTGTCATATAGAATCATAGAATCATAGAATCATGGAGTCATAGAATCATAGAATCATAGAATGGCGTGGATTGAAAAGGACCATAACGATCATCTAGTTTCAACCCCCCTTTTGTGTGCAGGGTTGCCAACCACTAGAGCAGGCTCTAGAGCCACATCCAGCCTGGCCTTGAATGCCTCCAGGGATGGGGCATCCACAACCTCCTTGGGCAACCTGTTCCATAGTAGTTGTAGTTGTAAACAAGACCTTGCTACGGGAAAGGGCAATACATCTACCCTTAATGCTGTCAATTTACAGATGATACAATTTCATTAATTTTTCCAGATAGTAACTTGCAGTTAACTGTCTCATGCAAAATACAATTTTATGTGCAAAATGATAATCATGCTCTGTACTTCAGTTCTTTCCAGTAGGACATAAAATCAGAGCAAAAATAAAAATAAATAACAATCTTAAAAAGATAATATAAAACATTTCATAAATATTTCAAAGACATTATAGAAAGCAACACTGAAAGGAAACTTCCCTCTGTACTCAGCACTGGTGAGGCCGCGCCTCAAGTAGTGTGTCCAGTTTGGGGCCCCTCACAGTAAGAAAGACATTGAGGCCTTGGAGCATGTTCAGAGGAGGGCAACGAAGCTGGTGAGGGATCTGGAGCACAGGCCTTATGAGGAGAGGCTGAGGGAGCTGGGGTTGTTCAGTCTGGAAAAGAGGAGGCTCAGGGGAGACCTTATCGCTCTCTATAACTACCTGAAGGGAGGTTGTAGTGAGCTGGGGGCCAGCCTCTTCTCTCTTGTAACTAGTGACAGGACTAGGGAGAATGGCCTCAAGTTGCGCCAGGGGAGATTTAGGCTAGACATTAGGAAACACTACTTTTCTGAAAGAGTGGTCAGGCGCTGGAATGGGCTGCCCAGGGAGGTGGTTGAGTCACTGTCCCTGGAGGTGTTCAAGAAACATTTAGATACAGTCTTGAGAGACATTGTTTAGTGGGGTTATTGATGGTGGGTGGATGGTTGGACTGGATGATCTTATAGGTCTTTTCCAACCTAGCTAATTCTATGATTCTATGATTAAGAGGCAATCTGAAACGTTTATCTGCCTGAAAATCTATGTCACCTGTTACAACATTGTTGTACATGAACATGTACACGTACATTTCATGTTACACATGAAATCTACTCTCAGGTGCATATGCTTCCTTTTAAGTGATATGAGAAACACGTATTTTGAGGTAAGATGATGAAACAAAGAAGGCTCAGAAACCATGCAGGAGAATCTTGAGGTGCTGAGACCAAGGTTGTGAAAAAAACTACAGAATGAGAACAAGAAGCTGGTCAAAAAAAAAAAAAAAAGGAGGAGAATAAAATGATGACATACAAAAAAAACCCCAAAACCAAAAAAAACCTAGTCTCCCTCCACACACTTACACATAACCACACAGAAGCAAAGAAGCATACAATGGAATGGAATGCCAAAGTTGAGTGAGATACCACCTGAGAATGGAATAATGAGACTTCTGTCCACGGGTCTGTATATATTTGTCTTGATGCATCCAACCACTTGCTTGTCTAGACAAGTAAAAGCACGTGCAATGGCAGCTTCAGAACTTTGCACAGATTAACCTGCATGTCGGAGCTGCCTTTTGCAATTATAAAACTAAGTTACAGCTCACTTTTCCTTAGTTTGGACACTATCTTCCGTTTGCTTTCTAACTCACCTGTTTACTTTCAATAAAACTCTCTATAGGCTTTGGACATCCCACACCATTGACATTCAGATGAAACTGGCCAATACGTTCAACCAAGTATTGCCATCAGCAGTATGGGCATGGGAAAAGGAGGAAAAGGAAATCATGCATAGAACTTATTTACAATAGAAAGAAGGATTAAATACATATAATAAGCTTAAAGAAAAAGAATATATGTATCTTTTTTTCAATCAATACCATTAGAAAAGGCAATCACCTGGCATTGGAAAACCTTTTTTGAACTGGTGGAAGAAATCTTTGTGTAGGATTATTCCTGCTCTCCTTAAAATATGTGAAAAATGTCATCAATTTTAACCCGAGCAGCAATTCTAATTGTAAGAGGCCAAAAGTAAAATAGAATATAAATGTACATATTTCACCTTTATTCTCTTCAGAACAGACTTTAGAGTTACTTCATATCTGAAACATCATTGCCCTGTCCCTACCTTTAATAAAAAAAGATCTGAGTGAGTGCAATGATATTCATCTTGGATGAGGATAAAGATAATTGATTTAAACAGCAAATTTATGTATGTGCTCACAAATCTTACTGTTCCAGTTCTTAAAGACTGAGACATTAAACAATGATAAAATGTGGATTCATTTATCCAATTAACATAGCGCAGCAAAACTGCTGTATATTAGATCTGTAGATCACATGTACGGTATATTAAATTCACTTACTAGACAGATAATTATGTTTCAATGTAAAATCCATTATAAATAATAAATAATTAAATATATGTATGACTTGATTAACAATGTGCCAAGATTATGCAAGTAATTCATCTTTAATTCAGTAGTTGTCTCACTGCTGACAAATAATAACTAATAGATCATTGTATGTTCTCTACCATGATACATTTATTTTATTAAAATTTCCCTAATACAGAGGTATCTGAACTTTTCAATGAATTTCACCCTAAGGCACTCAAAGGAAGTAATGCATATTACCACATAGACTCTTGAAAATAAATCTAGCTTATCTCATTTCCTTCTTGTTGCAGTCTTTATCCTGAGGAAGAATCAAAATGTCATTGCCATGAGAGAAATTATGTTATTGAAGTTCTCTCTCTTCATGTACTCCTCTCTGGGCAGGGGATGGGTTTGAAGGTCAGTTCAGTGTTCTCCATCAGTACAAAATCATATCTGCACAGCTGTAGCCTACAAAAGTAGAAACAGAAAAAAATGTGCATAACAGCAATTTTAAAATTAATTGAAAAATCTTTTAGTATCTGAATAATAACTCCAATATTTACCACCTCTCAGAGACGGTACTCAGGACAACAAAAAGTGTTTTCTTGTCTAAGCTTATACCCTATATTATACATCACTAGAGTAGTTTTCCCAGACTATAAACAATAACCAGAATATGAGATAGATGGTGCATAACAGCACGAGTATGAAGAGTCTCATATTAGTCTGAACTGAAAGCTACTAGCCTGCATTAAAATTAATTATTTAGAACAATGGTCCAAGCACAGCCCAGATCCTGTGAACACTGTGAAATTCAATTTATTTTGAATTCCCTAGATATGAAAGTTTTTCTTCTTTCATTCCAAAGAAAGCATCTTAACACCATTTTTGTTTTTCAGGAGCAATGAGAGCATGTAAAAGAAAGTTTCGTGCAGAAGAGTAATTTGTCATCTAATGTCTAGAAAATCCAGAACTGGGCAATACAACACAAACACATACAGCTGTCACGAAAGGTGCCTCTCACACACAGAATTTTACCATTTGATGTCAAAGGAAGCTAGCAAGGCAAAGATCATAGCTCTGTCCTTTATGAACTACTATAGATAGATAGTGTGAGCTGGACTGGACAAGCAAATGACTAGCACACTCTTTCCTCTAAGGGCACATAAACTATGTTAGTTACTTTATTTAAAATGATCTACATCAGTTTGAACTGGCTGTACAATACAGTTCACATGGAACTGGCACTTACATACAGTGAAACACCTATGGGAAAAAAAAGCCAAAAAGAATGTCCTGCCATACACCTTTGGTTTTGCTCATTAGTGTGAGATTTCCAACCAATTGTGGCTCCATCTACCTGCATGTAGTACTAACCAATATTTATGTAAGAATTTGAGGCCCATCAAAGTCCCCATAAATCTAAGGCAGTAGATTTTACAAATAAGATGATCAAGACAAATTCTGGTATTTTGTATAGTGCAAAACAGAATTTAATGCCATCCCTCATCCACAACTTGTTTTGATTTGAATGTAATGGTTTATACTTGTATTATTTTTGTAGAGGGAGAAAAAAGACATGAAAGCACAGAAACTGAAAGAATTATAGAAATCCTTAAAAAGCATGTGAAAGAATTCAGAGGACAAAATTCCAACTAGAACAACGTAAGGTTATTACTTGGATACATTACTTGACTTTAATTTCAGTTTACAATGCTGCATTTCAGCACAACTGCAACAAAACAGTCAAGTATGTTAGCATAGCCTGTTCTCCAGAAGAAGTCACCTGGGAAGGACTCTATCTAATCACAAGGGATACAGTACTTAGACATGATGACAAATGCTAGAAATAAAAACATATAGTTTCCAACATACTGTATCTCATTTGAAGTTAAATCCATCTAAGTCTGTCATTATCAACTACCAGGAATGGGAGTGTGGTGAGTGGGTTTGGTTCTCCAAAGAAGGAGCAAAACACAAATATTTTTGGGAAGTGAGGCATTCAGAAACTTTCAACTCCATGTGGCTGCTCTGCCATCTACTAAAAAGCAAGGGCTTGGTCCACTCTTTTGTTAGGCAGAGATACTAATAAGGTCTTCTTTTTTATTATTCCTGTTCTTGCTTTTGTTAAAAGAAAACAAAATAAGAGTGGCTGGACTAAGTATTTTTGAGACATTCACCTTCTCTGTCAATTGAGTATGACCTGCCTGACAGATTCAAAAGCTTTTAGGGAGAACTGACACCTGGACACACACAAGTTATGAAAGCTTTCTTTTATTATGTGTGAGCAGGAATGATTTTTTTAGAGATTAGAAAAAGAGCCTGAAAATTATATGTATTCCTTAGCACTCCCATATTCACACACCATCTCTGTGAATAATGTCAGTAAACAATTTTCAGTGATATCCCACCATTTACTATCAACCCAAATTGGAGGAGTGAGACTCCTATTGTCTTTTATCTCTGTATCTGTTCCTGTTTTTCACCTACTATTTTGTCATGTGAATAATTTAAATATTTTTAAAGTAGTTTTTAGTTGATTATCCTGTGTTCAAGTAATTGGTGTAATTGCATGTAACTAAATAAGGTAAATATAGGTAGTCATAATTACAATGAGCAATTATGTAATTATACTAACCAATGGTGCTGTAACATCTGCATTTAAATTACCTTCACATGCTGATTCAACACACTTCTTTCCATCATTATCTTAAAACATCTAATGTGCCTGTATAACTTCCATCTGATGAAGCTCCATAAGGATTTTAGGGGATCCTGTATTAAGCCAAGTGCATCTTACTTTAAAACTAACAAGAGTCAGACTAACAGGCATGAAAACTCAAAACCAAAAAGGAATATTCACCGTAAGTAGAATATAAGTAAGTATAAATGAGTACGAATATTCCCATTCATTAGTTATTTGGGAAGGGGAGGGGAGATGGGAAGACTGGAAGGGAATGGAAGGGAACACTGGAAGGGACCTTCAAAGGTCATCAAGTCCAATGCCCAATCACTTCAAAGCTAACCAAAAGTTAAAACATATTATTGAGGGCATTGTTCAAATACCTCTTGAACAGTGACAGCCATGGGGCATCAACCATCTCCCTAGGAAGCCTGTTCTAGTGTCTAACCACACTCACAGTAAATAAACCTTTCCTAATACCCATTCTGAACCTCCCCTTGTGCAGATCTTATTTTAAATTTGGACTTTGTTGAATCTGCTGTTCATAGGAAGCAAATATATGTCATAACTCTAAAACACAGTAATTCTGCTACTCCATGGCATTTCTTAACCATTGTTTGTAAGATTATCACAAGTTGAAAATTAAAAGTGTAATTGCTAATGCTATGGTACAGGTAACTTCGAGATGTAAAAAACCAAATATATAATAATACTGCTAAAATATTTCAAAACATAAATAAATATTGAAAGAATAGTAACAGCACTCAGTATAATAAACACTGATTATTTCAGTTTAAGTGCAGACAAGCACAGACTATATGTTTTGGTCTTGGAGGATCTTTACCATCAGCCACTGGACTAAAAGCTTATTCCTGTCATAAAAATAGCTAAAGTTCTCCATCCCATATCTGAATGTGAAAAGCTGTGTGAGGCACATAATTAAAATCAGAAAAGTACTTCATAAAATTCATATTCAGGAAGATAACTTCACCACACAGTCTCTGCTGATTTAAGTCAGGCTGGCCTACATAAGTGGTCCTTGAGAGCTCCCTCAGACCAGAAATCAGAAGCAGCCTGCTGTAATAAGGAGCATGCATGACTTTTACAGGCACAAGAGACACAAATTGAGGATGCCGTGCACTAAACGTTAATGTACAGAACACTTCTTCCATATGTTGAATTTGAGAGAGGATTAGAAGGATGTTCATGCATTTATGAATATGTAATAAAAAAATCAATAGAGGAAAGTACAAATTTCTGAGGAAACATCCTGAGCAGTTTGGCTGATACACAACTTTGATACATGACAAACACATACCTTTCTGGATTGTTAAGAGCTTTCAGTCTCATCTGAAGAATCTTAAGCTTGTACTTCGGGCCTACTAAAGTCTCCGTAGAAAAGGTCAATGAAATTTTGGATATTTTCTCAAAATCCTGGTAAAATCCAGTCAATATTTTGACTCTTTTGTATTGCTGAAATGTTGTCACTTCGCTAAAGAAAAATATTATTTTCAGTCAGGTTTTTTTAATCTAATAAATATTCATTATTAATAATAATTATTACTTAGAGCCGAAGTCTTGCAAGACGGATCAGCTGAGAGCATTCAGAACAAAGACACCAAAAACTGGATTCGAGGGCATAATTTGTAAAGAGAGAGAGGATCATTTCAGTATGAGGAGTGCTGTCTCTGACACTGAGCCATATCAGATCCAGGAAAAGGAGCTGTGGCCAAGACTTAACAACTTGATGATAACTTTTGACTTAGGCTAACAAGTCTGAAGAAAGGTTTAGGAAACTCAGGAAATTAGTTCTGTAAAGAGATAACAAAAGATTCAGAGACAAATCATGACGTACCTATTCATCTGTGACTCTACTGTATTTCCAGCATAATCTGTAATTTTAACTTTAATGAAACCTCTCCTAATGCTTTTATTCCAAGTAGTAATATCCAGTAAATAGTTGTACACTGCAAAAAGAAATAGGAAATAGTAAGATTCAAGGCACGAATCTCAACAGTATACGGTTGCTATTAGTACCCTGCCAAAAGTATTTCCTGGATAGTAATAGTGATTCTTTACTTCCAAGATACCAGCTCAAATCAGAATAAAAAGGCTATTAAAAAAAAAAAAAGTTGCTTCTAGCAAATGGCTGCCTGGAGTTCTGTGTAATTAATATGTAATTTCTTCCAATTCTTACATGGAAAGGATTTGCATTAAAAAAAAAAAAAAAAAAAAAAAAAACTGCCATCAGAGTTAACATGAAGAACTTGACCTGCCTAAGGAAACAAAGCAAAATTGAATCCTAAGTGGCACCTTCAGTTCTGGGCGAGCTGTGCAAAGTGGAGATGTTTGAGTTACTAATGCGGTGAAACTATCTCGTTATCTACAAAAGTGAAGTGTCCAGAAAATAGAAGAGGTACATTGGCAGGAAAATGGGGAAGAGCATTCAGGCAAGCTTTATGGACTGGCAAAGTGGGTGGTTAGCTAGGTGAGCAGATTAGTCAGGATGCAACTGCTGAAGAGAAACACTGTTCTGGAGGACAGCATACAGCTGACCTCTTCTGCTATACATTAAGAAACTTCTGCAGCCAGCACTCATACTGCAATTGTGCTATGGCTATCCAGAGGAAATACACCTTTACTAAGTAAGGAAGCCAATTCAAATTTTTCTGTCTTTTTTATTTGATGCTGGTCTTTAACATTCTCTCCTAAAAGACCAAGGCTCACATTGAATGAAAACCTTGTCCTGTCAGGTTTACAGTATTAACTTAGTTTACAGACTCTTGTTTATTTCTATTTTCTCATGTTTTTAAACAGCAAAGAATTCAAATAAAGCTTAGTTAATAAATTCCCTCTTTTTCAGACCAGTTTATTAGACTTATTTTTGTTTATGACTCTGCATATTTTCCCTAAATCTTATGCTGTCATTACAACACTGTCCTTATGCTGTCCTTTCCATATATCTCCTATGTTTGGTAGTATAACCCTGTTTTCTCTCTTCTGTCACCCTTGTTCGAGACTACCGTATGTAATCCTTTTTCTCCTGTGTTATATTCTTTCCACCAGGAAGAACCAGGATTCTGCCTATGTGGATTTCTGAAAAATGCCCAGACTTTGACAACTGTGAAAGCAAAGCCACATTTTTCTCTGAGAGGAATGAAGTGATGAGACCTAATGGCCCATTCAGCCTTGAGAGCATAAAAGAGTAAACTCCAAGCAAACCTGACAGGGGGAGAGGAATGGTGTTAGTAAGCCTATAAGGGTTCACCAGAAAGATCATTGGGAAGAGGAATTGTTTTTCTTCTGTGGGTCAGGAAGGGCCAGTGGGAGAAGATTTGACTTGGGTGGTTTAAAGAAGGAGGATTGGGAAGATTCTGGAGTGTGCAAAGGGCACTCAAATAGGCGCATCTTTAATATTAAGCTTGGCACACTTGAAATGCAATCAGCAATCCAAATGTTCTTCATCCTCCATCTGCCACCACTAAATTTGTAAGCAAATTTAAGTTTGTTCCTTGGGCTTTGTTATCCAAGTCTTTTTCACTGCACACCAAGACAACTTTTTTTGTCAGTCAGCTGTACCAATTACCCTGCCACTAGGTTATATAATATCTATCACACCTTCATTAATCTCTCTTGAGCCTTTTGGAAGAAACAGTGATGCAAATAAGCACAATTACCATAGTAGCAAGATATAGTCAGTCTCTGGTCACAAAGCTTGCCAATCTTATGAAAAAAGCTAATAGGAGAACTTGATTTCACTTGAATTCCATCTAAGCTCATCCTCATACTCGAAATCAAAGAACTTGTAACATTATCAATTAGACAAAGAGTGTAATGTCTCTTGATAAATACAGAAATTGGATGAGAATCTAAGTTAGACCTCCAAATGGAGAAGTAAATATCTACACTGTTCTAGCTAAACCTCATACCATGAGTATTCATTCCCAGTTAGCATAACCCTAATAAAGTTAGCTAGGCTTTCCTCCACTGTTTTCCTCACATGGAGATACGGAACTTTAAAAGCAAGAGCAGCTTTAGTTCACTGATGGGCGCTTCCCTTGCTAGGGACGAGCATACAAATGTTTCTTCCTCCAACCATTGCACTAGGGTGTTGCTCTCTGAAAATGATAGGCATTATTCCATCTAGGCAGGTTCACTTGGTCCAGTTTTTCCCTGTCACTTGATTCTCATTTTTTGGCTTCCTGATTCCTCTGAGAATACATCTAATTACTTTTGAAGTCATATTCCTTTCTCAGTTCACATATTGCTAGCTCTTGTGCCATAATCACACTTCTCCTTCACCTAGTCTGCAAACTTATGCTTAGCTCATGGTTTATTCCACACTTTCATACTGCAGTGAACAATACCCTTCTACTCTTAACATGCATTCACTTCAAATCAGCTAACAAATAACAACCAGAACACTTCATGAAGAGTTTGCTATGCATATGTGTACATATGTGTGTGCACGTGTATTCAGTCACTCACTGCAGAATGGGTCTTTATCTGAAGTATCAAGATAAGCTTTTGTTTGTGAATTCCTCAGAATTAACTGCTCTTTCCAGCTGTCAGCATAATAACCTGAAATTGAAAGTTTAAATATTTTATTTCAGACATTTAGCAATATCATGACACGCATATTGTTATATAAAAGCAAGTTACCCAAAAGTGACAGATTTGGCTTTAATTTTCTAAAACATTGTATTAGAAAGTAATTGACTTGGAAAATGCAGGAATCCCCTAAGTAGAACAAAATGTTATATATATGTATTTCACTTTTCTCATATATTAGTATTACTAAAATGATCATAGTCAAATAGTTGGAATCTATTTAGTATAAGTGCTAAGTCCAAAAACCCTACAGAGATAATAAAAACAAACCGAAAAAAGTAGTTCACATTTTTGGAGGGAACAGTTACAGAACAGGTTAGCAAAATTTCTTCCTTTCTTGAGTCATTAAAGTAAGCATTTTTAAACCCTGTAGTCTATAACTGTGGGTATTATTTAATAAAATATTAGACATGTATTACACCACCTAAAATGTTGGATGCAATGTATCTTCGTTTTGTGCAATTATGCTTTCTGGTTTTGGGTCTTGATAATAGTCCTTGTTTCTAAAATAACTGATGCCATTTTCTCTGTCTCATTTCTTTAACTAGAATGGACAATGAGGGGTAGCTTTAGGCTGCAGAGGTCACTGCAAGACAGCAAGTGGAAGAGCTTGCATTAGAAGGATACTATTTTTCTTCCCAGTTCCCAGACACAGCTACCTCACATTTCCTTATTAGTTTTACGGTATTTAAAAAAAAAAAAAAAAAAAAAAAGGTGTCAGCCGATTGGTCAAATATTTCTCTATTTCTCCTTCTCCAGCTCAGGTATTCTGTGGAAGTGAATCAAACACAGCTAATAACCATTCTGGGGAAGTGCTCAAGTCTTCTTGCCCTACTATAAAGTACTGTAATAGCTGGTTCTTATTATAAAATAGTATACCGATATCTCTGTGCTTTCTCTTCAGACTTGATCTAACTAATACATGTATTTAAGGATGTAAAGAAGATAAGGCATGAATTGGAAGTTAACTTCTATTTAAATATTCTAAAAATGCAATTTTAGTGAGAATACTGCCCTGCCATCTAGCAAATGCTCACATTGCTGTTGCTGCTTTCAAACTGTCCCTAGATCTTCTCTAAAAGTAATAAAGCCTCAAACAACTAAAGCCTCTACAAATAAGAATTTGATTCAAAAAGAAGAGCCAGAGACTCCATGAAGTTGGTATAAACTTTATTACTCTTAAACAAAAACCACAGGTGCTCTAGGAATGATAGCAGCCTATGAAAGCCTAACATGATGGACTAAGTAGAAGGAGTTTCTCTGTAGAGAGAAAATGTGTTCTGAATCCACTTCAGGCTAGAAAGCCTGATAAAGATTAGGAACAATCAGTACTCTGCTAGTGGTAACTATGAAGCAGAAAAACCTTAAATTTTAAACAGTTTTAAACAGTATGCAGCTCTGTACTCAACAAATCTCACTGATTCCTTAACAAGATACTGCAGATCTCTGGATCTGTGGAATTCTGTATTCCTTGGAAAATCTCGCCCATCCCAAAGCAGACAGAGTAATTCTTACCCAGTACTGGACAGGACATTGGTTGGAAAACTTCACAATCAGCACATTTTCCTCTCTTGTAATCTGAGTAGGAGGCACAAGGATATGCTGTTAAGTTGCACCTTCTTTTCAAAGATGATAAGAAGAGGAAGACAGATCTTTGATGGTCACATTTAAAATACTGAAAACCTTCAGGAAAGAAAAAATAAAACATATACATACTACATCATCATTTTTCTTCAGGAAAGAAAAGATGTTACCCAGATTTTCAATTTAACTAAATCATTCTTTGATAGCCATGATTTTACTCCCTGTTTAGTTGACCTCCAAATATAAATAAAAAAAAATGGATACACAAAAACAAGAAGAATAAATTGGATGTTTTGAATATTACAGATACGGGGAAAAAAATTGGCAGGATTTTATATGCAAGGAACAAATTGTCTACTACACTCTATCAAATTTACACCACATTATTAATCAAACATGAGCCTGCATTACAATTGGCTATGTGTAACATTTAGGTAGAAAAGCTACTGTGAATAGTACTTCAGAAATTCTTCCATCCAGATTTTTGGGTAATAAAATCCTTTATCTCCTAGCAAAACAGAAATATATGGATACAGATGATCTCTCTTAAGGGATTGTGCCATACACACAGACACCCAAGTGGAAGCCCAATGCTTTTGAAGCAGCTCTAACTCATGCCAGCAGTATGGAGATTTGTAATAGAAATATAGATATATCCTAGATATACCAAAAATGTGTAAATAAAAACAATCGATAGCAACCTTTCTTCAGATTTACAGAGGTTGAAATAAGCAAAATTCTGCAGCAAAATACTGTGCAATAAAGTACTTTTTTCTTGATGAGTATAAAAGTTTTGTTCAAAACTTAAGACATCTTTGCCAATCAGGTGGAACCTAAGACATATAGTAAAGACTTGAAACCCTTGCTTTCCATGTCATATGCAGGTAAACCTGACCAAACCATTCACATCTTCCCTCATATCTGATCATATATAAACACAGGAAAATAATAATAACTACATGCAGATTATGTATACAGTAATAAAGATACAATGGAATATGTATGCTTATGGAAAGTTCTTTATAAAAAAAAATCTTTGTTATTTCTTATTTTTTAAATGTTAATGAGAAAGGAAAAAGAAAGCATACGATGCTCTCAGACCCCATATTATTATGTGCAGTTTCCATTGAAATCAGGTTAATCTTTTTTTATTTGATCTCAGAGTTTTTTTCCTTTAATTGAACAAAGTTTTATTTACCACTGAATAGAGTTTGTGGACAACCAGGCTGATCCATTCCTCCATTTGGATAAAAATCAATGCTTCCTAAAGGTTTCTTGAAACCTAGTGCTAAAAACATCACAAATTAAAACATAAGCAGAATTATCCAGTGAACAATTTATTATCTGATTGCATTATAAAATAATATGGAGGTTTTAGAGAAAACATTTGAAAATATATATATTTTTTTCTTCAAATGAGATTCATCTTGAGTTAAAATTCATGATTTTTTCCTTCTTTTAAGAAAGTTATTAACTCTTATTGACTCCTATTGAGGAAAAGAAAACGGATAGAACAGAAGCAACTCTGTAGTACTGTAGATATGACATATTTGCATGAAGAAATTTATGAAATTCATGTTCTATATAGCAACAAAAATTCTTTACCAGTGTATAATTGAGTAGGATTTCCCATTTTTTTGCATGAGATTGGGTTCTGAACTACACTAATATAAACAATACACTGAAGTAGAAAAATCCGAACTTCTCCTGTCCCATGACAGAGAGATTTAGCTCTATATGACCTATCTTCCTTTTCAGCTTCCTTGTCTTTATTCCCTTTAAGGGCAGCATTACAAAAAATTGGTATTTTACAGCTTCATATAGGAGTTCATATAGTAAGATGCTATGTATTAGTACCATTAAAGAAACTGATAAGAAATTTGTGACAAGCGTGGTAGATTTGAAAGATTTACTTATATTTTTGAGAAGAAAACAAAACCAAATTATTGTACAGATGAAGTAGACTACAACATCCTTACAGTAATATGACTGCATTCTGAATTTTAAGCAGTAGATCTGTGCAGTGATAGAACCGAGACTGGTTTTCTGAGAATAGACTTTAATTCAGTGATAATGACTGAACTGCGACATTCAGGTTCATACACACTACCACAGTAAAAGGATGTTTATGCTAAACTATTTTGCAAAGAATAATATCATAAATTAATGCATTATGTATGTTTTTTTCTCAATGTGCAAAGTTCCTTTTTGTTTTTATTCAGAAGGCATATGCAAACAAGATATAAATGACTACATTTGCATGGTATTCAATGGACTCATGACTCCATGGTCATCTACATGTGCCTTCAGTTAGCTGTTGGAAATAAGAGTTACTCCAGTATTTTCAGATTCAGTTATGAAACAAACTCGCTCAATAACAGGGTTACTCATGTCAGAACTGAATGAAACAGGTTTCCTCAAGTTGAAATAGTTCAAGCTATGTTGTTACCATCAGAATCCGTATGAATTACATCAACAAATTGTGCGTCAGTACGATCCAACCTGTCTTCTCGTGGTTTTCCAGTGAATGAAGGGCCTGCTGGATCAAGACCTACATGCAAATAACACTAACATTACACATCCTAACATCTGTTTCTAAAGTTATACACAAGACTGACATTTGAGCATTATTTATTATTGACTCACACATTTTTCTAGGGGTAATAATAAGAAAAAAACAGTTTCCAATCTTCTACATGCTAAGCAAAGCATCTGTTCCTAGCACAAGACTGATCAACCTAGATCTTTGAATTTCTCTCTCTCCTAATAAGTTGTGCTCATCCCCCCATTCTCCAGAAGAACTATAAGCCAACCATATTAAGGATCAAATCAGATGAACTTATTTTCTCTTTTCTCCCAGAAAATATCATTCATATTATGCACTTCATAAAAATAAAAAGTGAAGTGTAACTAGTCCTGCCACCAGGACCCAAGATGGAGAGAGCTTGGATGGGGACAACTTCAACCAAGCCTCAATCATTTCACAGGTTAGTGTTGGAATTAATAACAGTTGTTACAGGAAAATAAGTGAAATACTAGTTTTTGACCACATTTTCATCTGAAGGAGATTTGGAAATCTTACACTCCATCAACTATGCAGAAACTCAGCTTATCACTTAAGTGATTTTGCTACATTTGGATGTAGCATTCAGGTTTCATTTTGGAAACTAGAAGTGAACAAACTGGGAAATTAAAACTGTAACTTATGTCCTCAAGGAAGAATTCTTTTAACTTATACAATGGATGCATTTTCCCTC
This sequence comes from Numida meleagris, assembly GCF_002078875.1. NCBI lineage: Eukaryota > Metazoa > Chordata > Aves > Galliformes > Numididae > Numida > Numida meleagris. Next base: position 95,897,699 of record NC_034409.1, read on the forward strand.
TTGTATGTTTCTAAATAATCAGTTCTTATTTGTCATTATTTCAATACTAGCATCTATGTGATCCACAACTATGACAACCAAGCAAAGTCCATTAGAATACATGTATCAGGATTAAAAGCCTTACCTGTAATTCTGCCAAGTTTGCCTTTATACTTCTGGCCAACAAAACCAGCAATATGAGCCCCAAGACTAACTCCAATCATATACATAGAGTCAAGAGAAGCTCCAGCTGCCTGTGAAGAAAGAACAGAAAACAAAACACACACATAGTTAACTAGACATCAGCAGACTGATTTAATGTTTGCATTTTATCAATATTCTATTTCTAACTCTGTAACTTTAAAAACAAATGGAAATTACAAACTTTGTTTTAGTTTGACATTCTGTGCTAGTTATATAATGTAGGAACTGTGAAATGACTATAAAAATGTAGAAAGGAAGTTTGAGTCACATTTCTTCCAAACAGTCACACCAATTTATTCGGAGAAGGAGAGCACAGAGACAGAAGAGGAAGACATTTACCACATACAAGAAAGATGAACCAAAACTATGAACTAGAGAGAAAAAATCTTCTGCTTTATCTTTCCAGTAAAATAGATTAAAAATATAATATCATTAACAAAGCTCAGGTGAATAACGATGCCAGATGTACACTTCCAGGAAAGCCCTAACATGCCTATTACCCAAGGAAAGCAGTACTTAACAGAAAAACCCTCCCTCTGCCCAACCACAACACCCCTGCAAAGAAAAAAAAAAAAAGCAACTGAAATCCACAATCTACTGAAGGACTCTGCAGTAGTGTCAATACACCAGTTAGAATATCTGCAAAATGATGGGATGACAAGTAGAATCTGAAATATTAAAGCATCTCAAAATGAGTTACCACAGACCTTTCAATAGATTGCAAGTATGGAACAGATAGCTGTGGGATAAATGGAATAAAAGACACTGTAAGATTTTTTATTCATTTCATTAAGGGTATAAATCTAAGGCCCATTGAAGAACTCTGGCACCAAAAATTCTTTCATCAACTACCTCTACAATCCTGAAGTATATGTAACTGTGAGACACATGTTTATATACCTGTCAGTGATTTTTCATTTAAAATCCTTAATTACAGTAATTTATTAATGGAAAAATTGTGTGATGTTTTGCAAAGTTTTATTGTTGCATATTACTTGAATAGATCGCATTGTACCTTCCCACTGGTGTTTTCCCTGTTTCCAGAAAACTTAAAAATTCCAGCTGGCTAAATAAATGAGATGCACTCTCATACATATATTCAGTGAAAAAGAAATGAGAAGTCAGGGGAAATAAAAACTGCATGCAAAGTTAGTAAATACTTTGTTAAAGAAGCATCACTTAACATTGCGCATTGTGCTCCTCTTTAGACATAACTATATTTTAAATATTCATTTTCACACAAACTGTGCTGTTTAAACTTATTCAGACAGATACAGCTCTCTGCCTTACCAGCATCTGGTCAACATAGTTCTTCAGTATTTCTGCAACTTTTTTGCAGTTTTCAACAGCAGTTGTATAAATCACAGTTGTAGCGCCACGATTCCAATCAACTATAATGAGATTAATATCCCCAGAAGACAGTAACAGCTTCTTCATATCACCTAGCCATGCTGGTGGAGACCCTGTTGGTCTGTAGCCATGAATAACAAAGACAGTTTTCCTGGAGGTATTCAGGTACTCAGATGCAGTAACATTATGTTCAGCGAGTCTCTCAGAGCAATTTTGATTTTCTCTTGTGTATAGCAGTAGCTGGACTTGGAGTTCTGTTCCAGACAAAGCATTGCCTATATTAAGGTCTGTAAATTCAGGACATTTTTCCTCCTCATCTGAAAAAAATAAAAGTATTAGACAGTAATTTGAAGAGTCATAACACACAAAATATCACCTCTTCACTCTCTACATTTATCCACTACAAGTGAATAACCTGCTTTATATTCACTCCAGATCTTTGGGATGAGGTGCCAGAATGAGTTCTGAATGTCAGAGAACCACAGTTAAACTATTGACTTTGAAGATATCACTATGTTCCTTCAAACAAATATGAAACTAACCTTTCTAATGATTTCTGAACCATAATTTTTTTAAATTACAAATTAGCAGCTAGTGTCAATAAAACCATCTGCTTAACTATCAAATGTAGGTTCTCCCTTTGTCACAACCAGAGTGTGTTGGATAAACAGGAAGACTGCCGTGGTTTTTAATTCCTCTTTTCAGCTAGGGGTGTGAAAGTTCCTAACTCTTACACTTTATTGGCTGATTTATCAATAAGAAACAGTGGTCTAACAGTAGAGAATGATCCAGAGTCCTTCTCTAATTATGGACCACCACAAGGACACCATCACCAACAAATAAAGAAACAAAGGATACTGTACTGGGTTTTAAAAAATTAGAAGCTGTAAGATCATTGTATATAGAAGTCATAAGAAAACCTGTAGCGTTCAGCATTTCTGTACTCAGACAATTGTGGTACACAAGGTTAAGCTTTAGATAAGTCAGGACCAAAATAAGGATGGAGATTTCCAAAAGAGTCTACAAAGATTTCTATTTTTCCCTGAGTCTTTATCAATGTCAATCCACAAAGCATTAAAAAAGAACCCCTGGCTATTGAGGTGATACTGTGTGGAAAGTGGCTTCAGGATTCTGGGCACAACTCCTTTGCCTGTCATAGTTCTTTTGTATAATCACTCCAGATTCTCTACACTTTTAGCCATTTTAAGAGCAACTAAATTTGGGCCGGTCTCTGGACCTCTAGTAGGTTACTTTATATATGGGCTTTGTTTGACATTTGATGGCAGCTGTGTCAACATTCTTGCCATTAACCATTTTATGAAACAAGAGTCAGACAAATTCTAGAAAGCAAAACTACGAAGAGGAATAGTGCCTACTCAGTTCCTTAAAAAAAAAAAAAAAAAAAGTAACATGATTTTCTGTCAACGGTTTACGGGTGTTCGGCCCGGTTCAATGACGAATGGGACGGGGGACCCATGGGCCCATGTCCCGGGAAAAGGGAAAAAGGGAAAAAAGGGTAAGAAAATGGGCCTGAGAGCAAAAACAGCGGCAACAATCGGAGGAGAAACAAACTAATTTACTAAATAAGATATCGGAATGCAAAACAACACACTATAATACAGTATAATTACAAATTAAGCTGATAAACCCAATACAGAGAGAGAGAATGTCCAAAGTCAAAGTAGGTCTTACTCTGCTACTGACAATAAGACGGCTGGGGAGCGAGATGCTGCCAGGATGAGAGACGGGCAGAAAGAGAAGGGACGAGGTCTTGTGATCTGCAAGTTTTTATCTTTTCCCTCTGGCCGGAAATGGTAACAGAGGAGCAAAGTACCCTGGGGAATGTAGTAGTCCTTCTCTTCTGAGAACCAGGTACATACAGTACATGATGTTATGATGTGGAATACCAATAACCGAAAATCATAAAACCATGACATTTTCTTAGTAATTTTGAGTTATGGGGGAGGCAGTTCTAGCTCTTCTTTTACCAGCATGCAAATTGAATCCATTATATTTGCACTTCTTCTCAGACAGAGAACCCCCTACAGTTTATGAAGTCTTGCAAAGGATGAAAGCACTAGGGGTTACAAGGTATCTGAATAATATATTTGATATCATAGTGGAGGTCTAAAAGCCGAACAATGTTTGCAGAACTTAATTGCAGAACTTAAGATGCAGTAAAGATGCAGTGAGAACACTAATATTACTAACTTAGTAAACACTAATTTAAGAAAACTAACCTAGATCCTAAAATAACACTATCTGAGGAAATTAGACCAATCACCTCTAGGCCAAACCAAGTGTCAACAATGAGCTCAGCAGTCACCACTGGAATGAACATCAGAAAAAATAATGGATATTTGTAAACCAGAATATGGTTGAAGTTACAGCATTTTAGAAATGGCCTGAAACATCCTGTCTCACTTAACAAGACAAAAGGTTCATGCCCATAATTACCTTATAATAAATGACAATACCTGTAAGCACAGTGTCTGGAAAATGTTAAAATTACCCATATTTCAAAACCAATATCACAGTTCTCTTAATTTAGACACTGAATAGTTTAAGTAACTTTTATTGTGATTACTGGACAGGTTATTAACTAACTACAGATACAGGAAGGCAATTCAACTTCATTGTGGAAATTTATCCAAGAAAAATTCTGAAATCAAGAACTGGTCAGCTAGCTTGAATTTAGTGGAAGTGGTATTCAAGAACCTGGCAAAATGTCATACAACTGATATGATTCTGAAATGGTAAATGAACATGTCACTTTTAATGTCTAGTTTTCATTCAATAATGTGTGATGACAAAACTAGAAATTAAAACACACAAGCATCATATACAAAGTAAATATTAAAAGAACGGACACTCAGTTACAGTTTTGCTATTCAGATTCATAGATACAGCATGAAATAATTTCATTTTTTCCTGATATTCTTAAATCCAAGTTCAGTCCCTGATCCTTACAATGTCACTCCTACATTTCTAACACATAAAAGAATTCTACTAAGATATTGTAAATGTTGATGAGTTCCTTCATATCACTCTAAAATGTTTTGATTTCTTATTGCATAATTTGGTTAGCAGAAATAAGAATTCATTTTTTTAAAATCAATTGAATCACACTGACATACAACAGAGACGCAGTCTGGTCCATGTAAGGGAGAAAACTATCACAAGGAATGCATTTTAACTGATGAAATCTATTTACTTGCTGAGAAACATCAAACAGAATAAAACCCATTTACTTAAGGCTGAGAAATGAGAGCAGAATTGTTGTGTGAAAAGTGAGTAGAGAAAAAAAAGATTACTGTGAATTAGGTAAGTACTACACATAAACGTATAGATTTACTGTTTTCAATTGTTTAGTAATGAATCATTAAGGGGACGTTTCTTAAATGTCTCTTTGTCTTTGACACCTGGAAGCAATACCCAGCTGCCCTTTGTGCACATTTGTGGGAGTACTCAAATACACTTTTCTGTACAGTGAGAAAGTACAAACAGGGGTTGGGCAGTTAAATATGCAGTTTAAGTCAGTTAAAATACAATTTCAACTTTCCTGTGTATGTTTGTAGCCATCATAAGTGTCTTAAGTGTACACTGCCTTTCTGTAACTAAACTTTACTATTTAAAATATAACACTTAACTTGAAAAGCTGTCAACATAGCAAATTGCCAATAAATTTCAAACTTACTTTAATATGCTAGAACTATTTTAGAATTGCCTCTTTACATTGTACAAGGTACACACACATACCTGAGTGTGTCTCTGTACAAAGTACAGCAAGAGATAAAGTATCAGACTTTGTTCTATTTACTTTAAAATGAGAGCCTTTGGCTCAGTTTCAAAGTGATCAAATTCTCTTTACCAACTCTCTGCTTCATTAGGCATGGTACACAGGATTTAGTCTTTTGGCCAACTTAAATAAAGAAATACTAATTTTCTATACTTTAATAGAGCCATGAGGCCATATCACAGACAATAAAATAATAGTTCTTACCTGATTTCACCCAGTACACCAAACAGAGGAAGAGACACAATTTTAACATGCAGAAACGGAGAAAAGTACTTTGTAACATCCTGAAACGAGTGACAAACTGCTTCCTTATAGCATGCTAGATTTTTAACTTAACTTAATGCTACTGATGAAGTAGGTGACATGTAGATTAGGAACCAGAAAGTAAAACTGTATTCAAGCTTCTGCAATTCATGACTCCTCCTATTGAATGACTTCAGAAGGTACGGTGGTTTCTGGGCATTCAGAGTTGGGACTATTTTTTTAATCTATTTCCCCCTCTCTTTGGTTATCACCAGGTTGACACGTAAGCAATTGACGTTACATATTACTGACAACTCCATTACACCCATGGAGCTTAGGAAGCAGTGACTAGGTGTACATCACATTAGACACTTAACACATGTCTGCTTTTTTCAAGCGTGTCACTCAGTTGTAATTAGGAGCACTGAGCCGGGTAAATGAAACTTGCCACAAAAAGTCATTGGGGTGACAGAAGAATTTTTCTAAAAGAACTTGAAAATAATCAGAGAATTATAAAATCATAGACTATTCTGAGTTGGAAAGGACCTACAAGGGTCATCAATTTCAACTAATCGAATCATGGAATCATAGAATGGTATAGGCTGAAAGGATCTTTAAAGATCATTTAGTTCCAACTCTATTGTTGTGGGCAGTGTTGCCACCGACCAGCTCAGGCTGCCCAGCACCCCATCCAGCCTGGCCTTGAACACCCCCAGGGATGGGGCATCCACAGCTTCTCTGGACAACCTGTTCCAGTGCCTCACCACTCTCTGAGTAAAAAAATTCCTCCTAATATCTAATTTTAATCTCCCCTCTCTTAGTTTAAAACTATTCCCCCTTGACCCCTATCATACTTGCCCACATAAAAAATCAATCTCTCTTCTGTTTATAAGCTCCCCTAAAAACTTTTTGAACACCAGCAAGTTTGGTGCCATGACTGCAGCTCTGGGGAGCGTGCTCCAGTGCCAAATCATCCTCTCCATTAAGAACCTTTTCCTAATATTCAACCTCCACCACCACAGCGCAGAGTGGGACAGTCCCTTCTCTCAAATGGCTAGCAGTGCAGAGCCTAATGCACCCCAGGGTATGGTTGGCTCTTTTGGCTGCCAAGGCACACTGCTGACTCATATTCAACTTGTCATCAACAAGAACCCCAGAACGCTTTTCACAGGGCTGATCTCCAGCCTCTTGTCTCCCAGTCTGTATACAGATCCAGGGCTGCCTCATCTCAGATGCAGAATCCAGCACTTGCTCTTGTTGAACTCCATGTGGCTGGTGAGTGCTCTACCCACATATTTGTCAAGATCTTTCTGCAAGGCCTCTCTGTCCTTGAGGAAGTCAAGATCTTCTCCCAATTTAGTGCCATCCTCAAACTCACTTAGTATGCCTTCATGACCTGTATCCAAGCCACTGATGAAAACACTGAGGAGAACTGGTCCTAAAATGGAGCCCTGGGGAGCCCTACTAGTGACTTGCTGCCAGCCTAATCTAACCTAATTTCCTAGAACCTTTTGAGTCCATCCCATTAGCCAACTGTTCACCTATCATGTTATGTTTCTGCCTAGATTCATGCTGGGCATTTTTTCCAGATACCATGAGAAACAGTATCAAAAACTTTGCTGAAATCCAGAAAGATTACATTAGCTGGCTTTCCTTAGTCAAGTAGATGGGTAATCGTGTCATAAAAGGAGATTAATTTCATTAAAAAGAACTTTCCCCTCACAAATGATTGTTGCCTGTGACCAATGACTGCGTTGTCTTTCAGGTGTTTTTCAACCTGTAATTCTGAGAGCAGTATCTCCATAGATTAATTTTTACACATAACTAACTACCTTCTGAGCTTTTCCAAGGAGTTATTCTCTAAATCCCGAGGAAGCCTGTGCATTTCTAAGGAAGAGAGACAGAGCTTACAGCCCCAAGCTTACAAATCTCACTCAGACAGTGACTTGTTGGGTATTTTGGATATACCACTCAATATCATTCCCTCTGTTTCCCCAGCTTTAAAACAGATTTAGAAACATCTATTGTTGTGAAGCTCATTCATTTATAATTCAATTCACTAGGCAAATGCAAGAGGACAGATTTAACTTGTTTGGACTTTGTAGTAAGGCAAGCTGGCAGATAAATTTTGCATTATTAAAATGGGAAGTCTGGATGCTTGGTTTGCCTGTACATAGTTCCCAATTATTCCTACTGTAGGAGAAAGAATGATACTAGAATCACTCAAATATGAGGGAGACACATCCTAGAAAAAGTATGTGTGGTATAACTTTCACAGTGCTCCTAAACATATGATCTAGGTCAAATTCTTTTCCTTCAAGAACAGCTAATAGAGGGGTTTTGTTATTTGCTTTCAAGTGATAAGTCTCTTCAGCTGCCATTATGATCCTGAACAGCTCTACAAAGCTCTGCAACAAAAGGTTCTGCAGCTGATAGACTTTGGCAAGCCTCTTCAAAGTCTTTTCCCCTTTCAATTCAGCTACAAGGAGAAGACAATGCAGTATAGCTGCTCATATGAAAACTGACTTAAACGCTAGCTTAAACGATGAATTTTCATTATTTTTTGTTCCCTTTTTTCTAATTTGTCACTCTATTCTCAGTAAAGTCTACTAAGGTAACTCTTGTTTGCATTGTCTCTTCATCTCAAATCTTTGACACTTTTTCCAATTATTATTATAAAAGTACAGACCTACTGACATCAAATATTATCTAGAAGTAATGGTGTAGTGTCAGTTTGGTTCTGTTCTCCCTACTTTTTAATATAGATGAATGTTACAAGAAAATCTTAGTGCACACAAGCAAACAACAGTTAGGCAACTCCCATAGGAACACCACTGAAAATGCTTGATACTGGAACCAGTAATGAGCTCTTGGAAAACATCAAAAGAGGGGTGGCCAGCAGAGCTGGGAGGTGATTGTCCCCCGCTACTCAGCCCTCGTAAGGCCCCATCAGGACTACTGCATCCAGGCCTGGGGCCCCCAGTACAGGAAGGATGCAGAGCTGTTGGAGCAGGTCTGGAGGAGGGCCATGAAGATGATCAAAGGGCTGGAGCACCTCTCCTATGAACAAAGGTAGAGGGAGTTGGGCTTGTTTAGATTGGCCAAAAGAAGGCTCCAGGGAGACTTCACTGCCACCTTCCAGTACTAAAATGGAGCTTATAAGCAGGAAGGGAACTGATTTTACGTGGCCTGATAGTGATAGGGCAGGGAAGAATGTCTTTAAAATAAAAGAGGGAAATTTAGTTTAGATGTTAGGAAGAAGTTATTTACTCAGAGAGTGGTGAGGCACTGGCACAGGCTATCCAGAGAGGCTGTGGACACCCCATCTCTGGTGGCATTCAAGGCCAGGTTGGATGGAATCATGGGCAAGCCTGATGTAGTGGTTGGCAATCCTACTCACGGCAGGGGGGCTAGAACTCGATGATCTTTAAGGTCCCCTTCAACTTAAGCTATTCTATGATTCTGTGATCGGCTGTATTTATGTAAGAACCTGTCACTGATCTTAGAAGAAAATCTTATATATGGACCTTTACATATACCTAATGCCATTGCTCTTATACCTCTACTTTGCTCTTTTACATATGAATGGGGTAAAAAAAAATTAAGATCTTTCCAAGGTAAAAACCAATATGCCCAGCTAACATGTAAGTTAAGTCCTTTGCCTATGTTGATAGAATCTACAATATACCACCTACATTAATATAGCAATTCATTAAAAAAAATTAAAGTTTTTGAGTCCTCAGAAACCAAGGTCTGAAAATGTTTTCAGCACCAAATGAACACTCAGAAAATGCTGCAGTATTAATCAGCTTGTTGAACTAGTACTTGTGGGACAGACCACTGTCACATGAAAGGGGAATTTTGTTCACCAACAGTGACACTCATGCCACCTGGAAATTCATAAATCCGAACCACTGTTTACATAGTGGTTTCCACTGGCATCCCACTGCCATAAATCCCACAAGAGAACAGTGAGCTTCAGATAACACATTCACAAACAGATGTGAGAGCCTTGAAGTTCAGGTGTTACCCATGCCTTTTCACTGCATATTATGTACCATGCTTTTCTTGGGTTACATTCTTCTTGCATTAGAATTCATATTTATCTCCTTCTGACGTGGCTTCTGTAAACTACTTGAGGATCACTGCGCTGTCTCTTAAGTACTCTGCCTGTGTCCCAAGAGCTCAGAAATGTAAAGGTAGTGCCTCCTGAATGAACTGTGATGCATATGAGAGAACCCGCAGTCCATCAGCTATTACAAAAACCCAAAAGACTTGCCAAGTATTCAAGTTAAAAAATACCGTAAAGCTTCATTTTACTGCAGTGTAAAATTGTTGGATTTACAGATAACAAAAGAGCACTCTTAGACTTCAGTTCCCTCCCTCCAAGATTCTGATAAAATAACAGCCAAAAATGTTACGGAATTCTGGCATGGCTTTCAAAATTAAGACCAAATTCTCAGACAAATTGTAACATCTTGATCTGCAGTCACATGTATTTGCCCTTCAACTCAAGAATGTCCTAATCTTGGAAAATACCATTCTCCTAAGAATTCTGATTTCTCTTGTGAACAAAGCCATTTCTCTGGAACAAATACTGATCCTCCTCTACCCACAAGCTTTTGAGTGCTACCTCCTTCCAGGCAAGATGAAATCAAACCTGTTTTTTTTTCTTTTTTTAAAAAGCCCTCTAAAGATTACAAAGGGAAAAAAACCAGACTGTCTGGAAGAAATTTAAATCTTGTTACTGGTTCTACACTGAGGCTTGTAATACCTGTAAATGGATAATCCTTTTCTAAACAGATAGAAGGAAAACATGTGCTTTGTTACTGGTTATTAGCTGAGACCTAACAGGTCAGTAACTGAGCCTTTGTGAGAAATTAATGGTCACTGAGGCAAAGCACACAATCTAAGCTTGAGAAAAGAATAAACTCATTGAAAAGATTTCTTATACCTCTGTCATCAAGATGACTTCTGGAAATGTGCTCCTTTGTTTAAAAACAAAACAAAACAAAACAAAAAACAACAACAACAAAAAACCTTTAAAAATGTGCACTGAATGTTGTGTGTGTGTGTGCATGTGCTTGAAAGCTGATTGTAGCAGCCAGGTAAGGACCCGGCAGTATTGGTGGATGACAAGCCAGACGTGAGCCAGCAATATATTCCTCTCCTGCAAGGACAGGATGAGAGAGCTGGGGCTGTTCAGCCTGGAGAAGAGAAGGCTCTGGGGAGATCTGAGAGTAGCCTTTCTGTATCTAGAGGGGGATTATAAGAAAGAATGGGACAATCTCTTTAACAGGGGTAATATATGATAACACATGGGGAAATGGTTTCAAACTGAAAGAAGGAAGATTTAGACTAGATATAAGGAAGAAGTTTTTTTCCATAAGGGTGGCAAGACACTGGCACAGGTTGCCCAGAGAGGTGGTGGATGTCCCATCCCTGGAGACACTCAAGGTCAGGCAGGAGGTGCTCTGAGCTACCTGATCTAGCTGTAGGTGTCCCTCTTCATTGCAGGGGAGTTGGACTAGATGAGTTTAAAGGTCCCTTCCAACTCAAACGATTCTATGATGCTAGGTAACAGTGGGTTAGAGTGCAGTCCAAACAGCAAAGGTAGCAATCATGCACGTTTTGTTCGTAACTATCAGAACACTTTATCGTGTTGATGACTAGATACTTGAGGGCTTTAAAGGGTTTTGGAGCATTTGCCCCTCGGTTGCGGTGCAGCAGATGCAGTACCCACCGACCCCACAAGAGGTCAGGCGGAGCTTTTTAGGACTATTGCTGCAGGGCGCGGATCCCGTTACCTAGCGACGCACGCTGTCGTGCAGCCCTTTGCGGCAGCTGGGCCCGTTCCCCCGTTCCGCCCGGCGGCGGCAGCAGCACCGCCATGTCGGGGCCGGGGCGGGCGGGGGAGTCGGACCGGACGCTGTTCGTGGGGAACCTGGAGAGCCGCGTGCGGGAGGAGATCCTCTACGAACTCTTCCTGCAGGTGGCGGGCGGGCCCGCGGGGCGGGGTGGGGCCTGCGGCCTGGAGCCGCCTCAGGGCAGCGGCCTCGGGCAGGGGCGTAGGGGTTTGGGCAGGGCAGTGGCAGCTGGCGCCTTGGCTGTGCTGGCTGCGGCCTGGCAGCGCGCAGCCCCGGTGGGCCGTGCCGGGATCTGGTGTGCCCTGCAGCCGCCGAAAACCGAGAGTTAGAATAGATGCTAGGAGGAAATTCACTCAGAGGACGGTGAGGCACTGGTGCAGGCTGCCCAGAGAAGCTGTGGTGCCCCATCCCTGGAGGTGCTCAAGGCCAGGTTGGATGGGGTGCTGGGCAGCCTGAGCTGGTGGGGGCAGCCCTGCCCACGGCAGCGGGTTGGTGTTGAGTGGGCTTTAAGGTCCCTTCCAACCCAAACCGAATGCGGTTCTGTGACAACTCGTGCTTGTGATGTTTATGGTAGCTTCTGTGGCTTTGAGGGCTCAGTGCACTGCTGGGCTGGGCTGCCCCTCTGTCACCCATCTGTGAGAAGGGTACAAGTAACAGAGTAGGACAGGTGTTAGGAATGGTTTTCAGGTGGGCTGTGGGACTTCCACTGCTGTGAACTTTATAACAAAATGTTTTCTGTTCTAATGCTTGAGAAGATATTAATTCTGTCAGTGAGATCCAAACTATTCTCTCTATTCTTTCCCAAGACCTGAGAGACTTGCCTTAGGGGTGGTCTATTTTAAGACACTGACTTGGCTTCAATTTTGATTTGCTATTAACAAAATGTTTGGCTAAGCCAGGCTTATTAACCTGAAAGTGGTAAGGAAAAGGAGGCGTGGGTGGCAAGGAGGGAGCATTGTGTCAGTAATGCAAGCATCATACTGCAGGATGGATTGACAGCAGTGGATGATGATAAAGTATTTCTCCTGGCCTTATACAGTCAGCCTGTATCTAGCTCACACTTGGCAGTTCTGCTAACCGTGTGATGATACGCTTGCTTCTGCTAACACTAATTATTCCCAGTTGCAGAAAGAACTTTGCTGCCTTCTGATGTGTTTGCAAAATAAAGAGCACAAAAAAAGAAGTGGGCAGACTAATCTGCTCCTTCGCTATTTCATTTAATAATCAGAACTATTTTTACTCACCATTTTTATTCCACCGATTAATGTGATATTCGTCATCTTAAGTAGGCGAGGTATCAGCACATTACTCCATTTGCACTGAAAAGCCTTTTTGTTTGGTATATTCCAGCCTTGTAGTCTTTAGCTCCTTCAGTTTCTTACTAACTTTAAGTTTTTAACTTTTCCCTACAGTTATGTAAGAAATTGACGTTTGTTTCTTATTTTCTATGCAGTATCCCTGTTTCCAACAGTTAACAGTATTCTGCAGTTTAGCTGTAAAAGCTAGATTAAAAATGTGCATCTTACCAGGAGACATGAGTAATTTACCATACAAATCCTGGCGCAAAAGGGATGAAAATAAACAGATGTCCTCTGAATGCAGTTTTACACAAATCTTCTGTATAATCTGCTTTAGTCACCCAAATGTAAACTTTTATCTGGGTCTTCAGGTCATGCCAATAACACCTACTTAACTTCTTCCTTCTCTTCATCTTGTTCTTGCTCAGGTTTCTCTGTTTTTGCTGCAATAGCACACGCTTCTCACTGAAGTATTGTCCTTTCTTGGAAAGTACACAGATCTATATTCTTGCTGTAGTACAGCCCTAAAAATGTACCGCTGAGCTGTAGCTTTCCCCTCATGAAATTAGGATAAAATATCTATTATTAGGAATTCTAAACTATTAATATTTTTTTGTTTATGAACAGGAAGACAACATATTTAAGACTGATCTTCAAAGAGCTTGAGCTTGTTACTTCTAGAGCTGTTACTTCTAGTTCTTGAAGATCCAGACCTCCTCATTAGGCAAATAATCTGAAGACTGGATATATGCCATTTTTAGAAAAACTGCAGTGTAGTGGAGAACAACAGAAAAAAGCCTTAGAGCCAACTCAAGCAAAACCAGGTGTGTTCAGAATGTCACTGAAATCCCCTCTTCAAAACAAACAAACAAAAAACACACCAAATTTGAAGATACTTGGAAAGACAGAATCATTGTATTGAAGATTCTCTGCACAAGTCACCCTAGGTAGTATCTGTTGCTGTATAGCCTGATCATCTTTCTGTGCCAATAATAAAAATTATATATTATTTTCCATCCTTTGTCTGTATGGCTCTCCTGCTTTCACCAAGGTTGGGGGTGAGAGGAGGAAATGTTTTCCATGTTTCAGTAAGAGCATTATATTTAAGTGAAGAGTTGTTTATACTCAGATGGCAAAAGCATACAGCAATCATACAATCATAGAATTAGCTAGATTAGAAAAGACCTACCAGATCATCCAGTCCAACCATCCACCCACCACCAATAACCCCACTAAACCATGTCTCTCAACACTAAATGTTTCTTGAACACCTCCAGGGACGGTGACTCAACCACCTCCCTGGGCAGCCCATTCCAGTGCCTGACCACTCTTTCAGAAAAGTAGTATTTCCTAATGTCCAGCCTAAATCTCCGCTGACGCAACTTGAGGCCATTCCCCCTCATCCTGTCACTAGTTACAAGAGAGAAGAGGCCGACACCCAGCTCACTACAACCTCCCTTCAGGTAGTTATAGAGAACGATAAGGTCTCCCCTGAGCCTCCTCTTCTCCAGACTGAACAACCCCAGCTCCCTCAGCCTCTCCTCATAAGGCCTGTGCTCCAGACCCCTCACCAGCTTTGTCGCCCTCCTCTGAACATGCTCCAAGGCCTCAATGTCTTTCTTGCAGTGAGGAGCCCCTCACTGGACACAGTACTCGAGGTGCGGCCTCACCAGTGCTGAGTACAGAGGGACAATGACTTCCTTACTCCTACTGGCAACACTATTTCTGATACAAGCCAGGATGCCATTGGCCTTCTTGGCCACCTGGGCACACTGCTGGCTCATGCTCAGCCAAGCGTTGACCAACACCCCCAGGTCCGTTTCCTCTACACAGTCTTCCAGCCGCTCTGCCCCAAACCTGTAGCATTGCCTGCGGTTGTTGTGGCCAAAGCGCAGGACCCGGCACTTGGTCTTGTTGAACCTCTCATCCCATTGGCTTCAGCCCAGAGATCCAGCCTGTCCAGATCTCTCTGTAGGGCCCCTCTACCCCCAGGCAGATCAGCAGTTCCTGCCAGCTTGGTGTCATCTGCAAACTTACTGAGGGTGCTCTCAATGCCCTCATCCAGGTCATCAATAAAGATATCGAAGAGGACAGGGCCCAGCATCAATCCCTGGGGAACACTACTCGTGACCGGTCACCAGCTGGATTTAACTCCATTCACCACCACTCTCTGGGCCTGGCCCTCCAGCCAGCTCCTTATCCAGCAAAGAATGTACCTGTCCAAGCCACGGGCTGCCAGCCCATGGGAAACACCGTGTCGAAGGCTTTCACCATGGGAAACAGTGTTGAAGGCTTTGCTGAAGTCTAGGTAGACCACATCAACAGCCTTTCCCTCATCCACCAGGCGGGTCACTCGATCATAGAAGGAGATCAGGTTGGTCAAGAAGGACATTCCCTTCACAAACCCATGCTGGCTGGGACTGTTCCCCCGGTTGTCCCACAAATGCCGCGTGATCTCCCTTAGGACAATCTACTCCATAACCTTCCCTGGCACTGAGGTCAGGCTGACAAATCAAACGTTATCACAGATGACAGTCCTTAATATCCTCATCTGACATCACAACAGCTAGAATCAAGGAAGATGACTCCAAATCATCACTATTTAGTTAACATGTGTTTGCCTAAAGCTGTAGATTACCTTTGAGTTCACATGGTAACAATAGTCGTAGAGTATGCCAGTTCTAAAGGTGAGTGCTACTTTTTGATTCAGGACAATGAATTCTCCATCTGCGACAGTAATTTAGACATTCAAAAATGTTGTTGCTGTATCTGAAAAATGTTGGTATTTGCTATGAAAATAACAATGTATTTGAAAGTGGAGCCAGTATTTATGTAATACCACTGTTTTAATTTGGTTATTCTAGAAGTATTGGGCAAGGATTGTAATGGTGCACGTAAGCAGAGATGGAACTTCTTTTCAATGAAGACGTTTTGTGGTATATCCTGAGCTGGAAGGGACACATGAGATTCATCGAGTCCAAACAGAGCAACCTGTGTGTGTGTGTGTGTGTGTGGAGGGTGTGGGGGGGTTCTGTTCCTTGGTTTATATTGTGTTTTTGTTTGTTTTTTTCTTGGTCAGTAACAGTATATTATCTCTGCTTAGACGATGATAGTGTCTCTTGATTCTTTGTCAAGCATTTGTGATGAGGGCTAGGTAGTATAGAAAATTAGATTTTGTTGTGGTTCCAGAAGAACTATTCTCTATTTAAGCTTGCTTTCCAACAGTTTTGATGCTTCCCACTTTAGGATTTTAAGGAAAATAGAATCATATTAATGGATTACTTTGGTTTTACACAGCTGATATAATCAATTTGTTCAGTTGTGTTAGCTGTGCAAAAAATTATGTAATGGTTGTACTAGAAACTGTACATGCACGAGTTAACCTTTGTTATGCAAAGTAACCTAATATTCCTTCTTTCGGCTGTCAAAAATATCTTTTAAAAATGATATTATTAACGTAGAACCAGTCATCACCCATGGACTGATAGTTGGTTCTAGTTTTAATATTTGTAGGGCTGTTTTTTGTTTTGTAAATGCTCAGAATTTTAGAGATTTTAAAAATAAAGAAGCTTATATGCCAGAAACACTGTTTCTGACTATGGCAATATACATAATTATGAAATGATTGTGATTTTTTTTTTAGTAGAAGTTCTGTGAGAAAATAATGCAAATTTCTTTCAGGCTGGACCATTAACCAAAGTGACGATTTGTAAAGACAAGGAAGGAAAACCTAAGTCTTTTGGATTTGTCTGCTTCAAGCACAAAGAATCAGTGCCTTATGCAATAGCTTTGCTGAATGGAATCCGTTTGTATGGAAGACCAATTAAAGTACGGTATCGGTTTGGTAGGTTTAGCAGTCACAATGATCACTTAAGTCTTTTTCTAAAGTCTTCTTTTTGAAGTATTTTTGTCTAAAATTATTAGTTTTTATCCTACAGTCTTTTAGAAAGATGACAATTTGTAGTTGAACATATTACAGTTCTTTTTCTTCTTTTTTTAGGAACAAAAAAGTTTCTTTTTGGCATAGGGAAGTATTTACCTTTTCTATTTTTTTGTTTACTAAGAAAAAACAGTAGGTTGCTTCCAAACAACTCAGCTTGTTGCCATCTTCCACAGAGTATGGTCTGAGCTGACTTGCAACTCTGGTGTGGATGTTTTTCATGCCAGGTTGTATTTAGGTGATTTCTAATTGCAACACCCTAAAGGGTGTGACTTTCACTCACAGTCTTGACTCACTTAAGAGCAGCAACTATCAAGCTGTTTGATAGCTTTTATACTAGAACCATGGAGCTATCAGTTTTACTTTAATTGGAAGAGAGTGTAGTTAGGAAAACACAGTCAAAGTCTCGTTCTTCATTTTTTGTTTATGAAAATAAACCTTCTAGAAATCTAATGATTAGGCAGTATTTGCAGTCCAAATATTGACTTGTTCCTGCTCTGCACTGTGGCACTCCTTATCTAGAAGGCTGTACAGAACAATTGTTTGATTTAAGTAAAAATATGTGAGGTTCCTAAAATCAGAAACAGTCCTGATTTATGCTTCTGTAAGTGGCTGAGTATAAATGATAAATGAACATTTTCAAACAGTTCATTGATGGTATAGATTGTCTGCCATAAAATGACACCTTTCCGTTATATGCCAGCTTTGATATACTAGCATAGTACAGGTGACAGAATACTTCCTGTGTTTTAACTTGTTAATCATACAGTCAAAACTGAATAGTCATTACAGTCTTGTCTTATTTACAGGAAGTTCACACTCTTCAGAACTAAACAGCCCAACACATGGTTTTGAGAACTATGTTGACTTATATTCACCTTCATATAGGTAACAAAGATCTCCTTTGAAAGATTATTATAATCTTTGTAAGATTATTATAATAATTAAATATTAAAAATAATGTGGTAGATAGAGCAAAGCAATCTTTAGGCTCTTCATTTACACAGCAGTTCACACTAATTGCATCCATGCTGATGACTCGCAGTGGGTTTTAGTTAATGTTTGGTTGTTTAGCTTGCTAGAGGTTCAGTTAGTTAAATTCCCAGTCCTATTTGTTTTTGCAAGATACGGGAATGTGAAAAAGTATTTAAAGTATGGTGTTTGTACTAGCAGTGTTTGCAGTTCTTAGAGGAAAAGAAAATCTGGCAATTAAGATCATCTTTTTAAACTCCATTGAGTTTACTTGCTGAGTGTGTACATACAAGCAAATGTCATGTAGATGTGAGTGTACAGGTAGAACCTGTAAGCACTGTTACAATAGAACTCTGAACATCCCAATTTCAATATTTTAACATCTCAAATTCAATTTTTATTTTTTTGGAAGTGATAGAGTCCACAAAGAGTGACAAAACTTTGTGGAAGCTGAACTCCTGTGGTGAAATCCAGAACTCTTTTGAGTCTGCAGTACACATCAGGATTACTTGTTAATGGAATCTTTGGAATTGTTTTCCTTGTTTCATTTATTTATTTATTTATTTTGTGGAAGTCCAGTTGTTAATATCTATATTGTTCTCTTGAATACACTCATTATAGCCCAAGAGCTGAGTATCGGCACTCTATGAGGTAGCATTTGTTAGAAATCTTGCCTTTGCATGTTTTCCTGTTTTTCCCAGGTATCCAGAGCCTTATGGAAATCCTCCATTTCCTGTTACTCCTTTTCCAATGAACAATTGTTTACCTCAGGAACATTCCGTCTTTCAAAAGATGGTGAGTTTGTGATGAAAGTTAAAAATATGTGAACTTATTAAGGAAGTTGAAGGTATTTGTGCAAACAAATGCTTATTTAGCGACTCAAATCTTGGCTTAGGCTGCTAAATTTCACTCTATGAGGTCAGTTTATTACTTCAGGTATCTACCAAACCAAGCTATTTTCTTACTGCAGGAATGTATTAAAGATATAACTTAGGGAGACTAAAAAAGTCATTTGACTGTAGGAACTCTTTGCTCTACTGTGTTTCAAATCAAATCCCCTTGGTGGGACAAGCTAACATAGTAAAATTACAGCTATGCAAGCAATAACTTCTTCATATATGGCTGTTTCAGTAAGGGAGCCTCTTAACTCTTCTACTCGCTTCAAATATGCCTAGCAGAAATTTGAAATTTAGTTCTGTCCTAAAATTAAACATAAACACTTCCCCAACAAACCACTACTGTCAATATGAGAAACAAGTTATGGCAGCAGCAATTTGATTTTCTAGCCTGAAACGTTTCATGTCTCTGCAGTTCTCACACTGATTGTTTACACTTATTGCAGTAAGACAGTGAGAACCCATATTCCCTTCAGTGAGACTGGTGTACTTTCTTGTCCCAATCTCTTTGAGGTATTCCATAGGGCAAGTGAACTGGTCTCTTCAAGTGGCAACTTATGGGTAAAACACTACTCATCAAACACATTGTGAAACTTCTGAATCTGATGAGTGTGAATGGGTAGGATGGAGGAAACCAAGCATTTAACACCAGATACTGACCGTGGGACTGCCGTGCTGCCACCCAGTCTGACTGGGGAATAGTCCAGCCCTTTGTAGCTGTAGAACGAGTGAACTCTGGATAGATAATTCCTACTAGCTGCAGTCTGGGCAGGAAAACACACAGATCTGTGGTGACTTGCCTCCCCTCTTCCCAGGCTCTGCCCTCAGAAGATCTGGTGTTTGCACAGACTTTCCCATCCGTCCCAGTGTGTTTGGATGCTTCTGAGGGTACCGTGTCCCTCACTGTGCTCACTGTCAAACCCATTTTTCAGTAACAATGCAGTACACAAATGCTGAGACTGGACTCTTAGAAGATAGCAGACCTGCACACAGCACTAACTCCATCCCATTTTCTGTTTGCTGGAAGAGACAGTGCTGCAGCAGTACCCCAGAGATTGCTTGTTTCAGTTTCAGCAGGAAGCTGTTCACATGTATGCCTTCACACATGTACATCAACTTTATGTTAGTAATCCAGATAGGTTACTTGAGAGGCTTTCTCTTGAACACAAGGGCATAATACTCAGTGCTTCCCATATCTTTTCTGGTTACTGCCAGTCAGTAGAAAGCTGCTCTTTCTCCTCTGACCTTTGTAATTGTACTCCTGTATTTGGACAGTGTATTTTATGTAGGTCACTCCACAAGTAAAACCTCCGATTTATTTCCATGGAAACTATAACAAATGCAAAGAGCACAATAACACTATTTGATAGAGCAAATATTCAGCTACAAAACATGGTCACCAACATTACCTACGTGTTTTTGCCAGCAATGAACAAGAGCCTGCATGCTGCGCTTGTAAAACTTTGCACCAGTGGAGGTGACCCGCTATCACCACTGATGAAACACACCACCCACCTCCTCGCTGTGCTCACATCCTCTGTTTGATCTCCATGAATGCTCAGCAAGCATCAGTGAATGTCAGTGGGTGCCATTTTTTCTGCATAGAGGAATTCCATGACCCACTTTTGCTTCACACGCACTTCCATGTCAGATGCCATTTTTCAGACAGCCCCTCTGCTGCCACCTGTCACATGGCAACAAAATGTAATGGGATATTGATGGGAACGTTCAACCTTTACTGCCATACCACCAGTATCCCACTTCTGGTGTCATGGGCCAACAGCTGGGCACTTACTGCGGTGTTCTAAGTGCTTTGATTCCCTGTAGCTTGTTGGAACTTGTTCCAAGTAACTCCAAAATTAGTTAAACCAGACTGAAAAAAAAATGCAGATATGCATGTCTTTATATTAACAATAGGCACTGTAATTAGGAATGTTTAAAAAAATACATAAAAGAAGAAATGAAAGGAATGCTGTGTTTGATTACCCTTCACAAATTCTTAACAGGAAGTTTAAACGTAAATGAGATTATGTATGTGCTCCACATTTGCCATGGAGGATTTTCTACATTTTCTTACTAAAGTTGTTGATCTAAGAAAATAATAAGATTTACTTTCAAATCTTGTTATTTTATACAACTTTGCTATCAATATTTTTATGGTAAAAGCTGTAATGCATGTGAAATAAAACTCTTCAAAACTTTCTCTTAACAGTATTAACAACTCAAGTTTTTATTTCTCTAGATGAACCATTTTTTAGAACAGCAATACACAGTTCACAGTCCGGTGGGTCAGCAATTTCCTTACTACCAGATGACTCTGCCACTGCCTTCAAGCTTATCCATTCCTCCCTATCAGAATCAAGCTGCAAATTTTAAGTCTGGACAGAGTTCTTTCGAGTTGGCTGTGCCACATTCAAGTGATGGAAAAGTGTACCAGGTGGATGAAAGCACCTCTAAAAGAAAAAGAGAACAGCAAAGTTGTGACAGCGACACTAGTACTGAGGATGATAGAATGAGACGAAGAGATCATGACCAAAAATACAATAAGTGCAAAGCCAAGAAAAAAAGGCATTAGTACTGTAAAAATGGATTATTTTTTGTCATATTTTCTATTTTTATTTGAGAGAAATTCTCTCATTGTTGCACTTTATTACAAAAGGAATGTTCAAGAGTCATATTAATTTTGAAATACATTATGCATAAAGTATACTGATACTTTATTTAACCTCAACCAAATAAAAGAAGAAAGTATTTTAAGGTATGGGAAATATTTAAAAAGATACAATTTTCCTACTGAAGGAAAAAAGTAGATATTTATGCTTCTGCTTTCCAAGAATTTCGAAAGTTTGTTATTTCGCTAATTTAGAAACTTTGTGAAAATGTATACTTTGAGCCACTCATAAAGCATATGTATCACTTCCATGACTTTTGGAATTTACTTTTGTGACTGCTTTAAGAATTTTCTGGAGCTGCTGAAGAAGTGAGCAGGCTAGAAATTCTAAGCACCGTATTAGAGATCTGCTCATCATTGAAGTATGAACACCTACAACTTTTCCTTTTTCCTGATTTATCTCCGCTCTTATGTTCCATTAGAATCACTGTGTACACTTATTGTAACTGTTTTTTTTTTTTTTCCAGTAGTAAATGCAAGGTAAAAAAAACGGGCATTTGCACTAACTAAAGGGTTTACCTAATGTATCAGTTCTCAAATGGATGTACTTAAAGGTTACAATATGTTCTGACTAGAACTGTGTATACACGTATGCGGATCTTTCTATAAACTTACTCTCAAGTGCTCTATTTGCTTATTTGAAACTCTAATTGTTAGTTGTAACAAATGGATGAAAAATAACTGAGCTTCTCTATTATAGTTCTAAATGGTAGGTTAAAACCAAGAATCCATGCAGTTAATACTACCTCCTAAGAACAAAGTTCCTCCCTTGTTTGCAGAGGAAGAATAAACTGTCTCATACCACAGTGAGTCAAAATTGTGACCTGTTTTCTATCTTTAATTATTCACAACTGCCACCAGTGACTTACACACAGATACAGAGGTATTTTTCCTATACAAGACCAAGTACGGGTGAAGCACTTCCATGATTCTGCTATGAGAAAGCAAAACTTTTCCGCTACTTAATATTGCTTAAAATTAAGTCTCCTGTTTAGACTGGACCAAAGAGAACCTGACAGTAAAAAGTTTGGTTGTATTAAACTCAGTTTTCTTGGATATAATGTTAGGTTGCTCGAAAGGAGTATTTTTCATCTTCACATTATTGAGAAAAAATACCCAAGTTTACTGACTACATCTTTCTTTCCCCCACCAGTAACTCCAGGACTAAGGCATGCAGGTGTCATCTCGCTTCTGCTGCAAGATAGTGATGACATTATACCAGTAGATCACTGATCGCAAAAGCTGACACAATAATGGAAAAACTTCACAAGTAAAATACACCAGATTGCTTGAAAGAAACAGAAACTGCGAGCACAGCGTCGCCGCAGCAGTCCGGGTCCCGTGCTGCGCGGTGGGTCCACCGGCGGGCCGGGCAACGGGGCGGGCACCGCCGGCTGCGAGACCGGGTGAAGGCGGAGGCCGTACCGCCCTCCCGCGCCTCGACTTGCGCAACACGCACAGGGGACGCGCGGCCCACGGCAGCCATGGACGGCTTGTACGAGCGCCTTAGCCCGGCCGGCGGGAAGGTGGGGCCGCGCGGGGTGAGCGGGAGGGAAGCGGCGTTGCGGCGTGCCCTGGCGGGCAGGGCGGGGCGGGGCGGGTGGATCCGCTGCGGGGGAGCTGAAGTGGAGGGCGGTAAGGGCGGTAAGGGCGGTAAGGGTTGTAAGGGCGGCGGGGCGCACGATTTTTACAGAAAGGGCACGCGCATTCTTCTTGTGTGCTTATTTCTTAGGTTATCATTTAATCGTTTTGAGGTTTGGTGGGTTTTTTTTTCACTGAAAGTACGAGAAAATTTTTGGAAAAAAAATACGTCAGAACACCGGCAGCTTCTGATGGATGGTTTCTTTACACCACCTACCGAATAGAGCTGTAACTGCATCTCTTGCTAGCGACTGTTTTTTAAGGTGATGCTGAATTCCTTAGCAACAGGAATCACACTCTGGGGCTGCTGGAGTCCGTCCTGGCATGCATACTGATTTCTCGTGGTGTAGGAGAGCCCTTACGTGCTTGCCTGCACTGCAGTCATTTACAGTGAGGTACGACATGGGCAGCAATCTGCACAGTGCATTTAGAAGTACTCCATCCCTTACGGTCTGAAAAGTGGTTGCTGCTTTTCAGGTATTAGCAGTTGATTGCTTCCAGTAGCCACATTTTCATCGAGGGGGAAAATCCACAAGTTTTTAGCTGTCAGAATTGCCTATCTTGGACATGCTTCACTGTTGGTGTAGTACTCCAGAGTATATATAAACAGTACAAAATCAAGCTAAGGTGGTAATTAATCATCCTCTCAGCACGATAAGTCAGGGAAGTTGGTAAGTCATGAAACTGTACATCTGTCATTCATCATGTCTTGTGTTAAGAGTGTATTGGTGGAGAAAAAAAGTATAAGTGTTACGGCTTACAATTAAATATCTTCTGAGAACGGTCAAGAAATGACATGAGGAAAAACTTCTTTAGTATTTCAAGTAATGTTTATAATTTTTTCCTTTTTTTCCCCCCTTTTCTTTCTTTTTTTTTTTTTTTTTTTAACAGAAATGCAGCCCTGAAGAAAATGTTTCTTGTTTTAGTAAATTAACGTATTCCTGGTTTAGCAGGTAAGAATTGAATAAATAGCTTGTTGATTTTCACTGATGCACTCTCACTTAGAGGGCACACACATTCCACACTGTCATTCGGGCTATATCTGTAGCCTGAGCCCAAGATTGCTGTTATCTTATTGTACAGAAATCATAGTTTACCATTTTTAGGGATCATATTCAAATATTTCATAGAATACATATTAATACTTATTTTGCATGTTATTTAGTAGCATTATTTAAAACATGATCTTTTGATAGTTGGAATCAGTGTTCTTTTCACAACAGAAATTACTTTTAGACACCAGGATTTAAACAGCCAAATTTGGCTTTTCTTTTTTATTTGTTATTTTTATTTTGTAAAAATTTGGTAATAGACAAAAATAGGTTTTCTTTGTGCTTGATACAGTGACAAAGCAATTTGCTCCATCTCCAGAAACAAATATTCAGTAATCCATTTCAGTACATTTACAAAGTAGCCAATGTCATACTTGTTTTCCTCTCCCTTTCATGTCAGGCCAAATGCCATCACCTTAGAGCTTGTTCAAAAACACTAGTAGAGTCCCTCTGCTTCTTGGAAATTATTTCACTCAAAAATAGGAACTGAAAGTTCAGCTATATCAAGCCATGCAGCTTCCTGCCACTTAGTATTTTGGATAGTAGTTGAAACAATCTCGTGTTATATCTTGTGACTATCACTCATTTTTAACATTTTTCTTATTCCTATAAAAATCATTTGAACCAGACCCACGTGAAAACTTTAAGTGAGAAACAATATCTTGAGTATCATAACTATTTCTTGCTTTATTCAGTACTATTTATTTTAAGCAAAAGCTGAAAATGGTATCTGTACTTTATAAGCCGAGACCAAAAGAATCAGATTGTTTCATGCATTGAGTGTAATTGGTTAACTTCAGCGGGGCCAGAATTTAGGAGTTCAGCCATCATTTTCAGAGTAACCATGCTTTTTAACAGTCATAGAATCATTAAGGTTGGAAAAAACCTGTACGATCATCTAGTCCAGCTGTCCACCTACCTCCAATATTGCCTGTTAAACCATATCTCTAAATACCACATGTTCATGTTGCTTGAACGCCTCCGGGGATGGTGACTCCACCACCTCCCCGGGCAGCCTTTTTCTGTGCTTGACCACTCATTCTGAGAAGACTTTTTTCCTAATACCCAAGCTGAACCTCCCCTGGTGCAGCTTGAAGCTATTACCTCTCATCTTATCACTGGTTACCTGGAAGAAAAGGCTGACCCCCACCTTGCTACAGCTTCCTTTCAGGTCCTTGTAGAGAGCAATAATGTCTCCCCTGTGCTTCCTCCAGACTAAACAATCCTAGTTTGCTCAGCTCCTTCACGTAAGACTTGTGCACCAGACTACTCACCAGCTTTGTTACCCTTCTCTGAACATGCTCCTGGCACTTGATGTCTTTCTTGTAGTGAAGAGCCTAAAACTGAACACGGTACTTGAGGTGCTGCCTCACCAGGCAGGGAGGATGATCACCTCCCTGCTCCTGCTGCCTGCATTATTTCTGATACAAGCCAGAATGCCATTGGCCTTCTTGACCACCTCAGCACACTGGTGACTCACATTCAGCCAGCTGTCAACAAGTACCCCCAAACCCTTTTGCTCCCTGTAGATTTCCAGACACTCTGCCCCAAGCCTGTCGTGTTGCCTGGAGTTGTTGTGGCCCAAGTGCATGACCTGGTCTTGTTGAACTTCATCCCATTGGCCTCAGCTCAGCGATCCCATCTGTCCAGATCACTCTGCAGGGCCTTCCTACCTCCAGGCAGATCAACACTTCCCCCTAGCTTGGTGTCTCCTGCAAACTTACTGCGAGTGCACTCAGTTCCCTCATCCAGATCATCAGTAAAGATCCTAAAAAGGTCTAGCCTGGGTACCAGCCCCTGAGGAACACCACTTGTGACTGGTCACCAACACGGTTTAACTCCGTTCACCACCATTCTCCAGTCCTTGCATTCTATGTCATATAAAAGTATGTAGAATACTCTGTGCAGCATTTTCAAATGATATTTATTTGTTCATTATGTAACAGTGTTAACCAAAGTGTACAAGCTGGGATATTTCCTGTAGTTTTTAACCACTTGTACAGTGTTTAACAAAAGGAGAGAGGAAGGGAAATATGGTTTGAGTTCTGATGAGTTAGAGCTTGCTTTACTATAAAGTATCTAATGCGATGCAGTCACACTGATAGTGTAAATGTTAGGTATGGTCATTCTTCCCAAGCAGAAGCGAACATGAGCAGTAAATTGTTAAGTATAAACTCGTCTTTAGCGCTTGCAATCTTAATGAAGAGTTCTCAAATTAACTGTTGTATAGTAAACCCCTGGGGGTTTGTTATGTTTCCTTAGATTTCAAGCAGTCTGGAGATTGCAGTGTGAAGGCCACTTGATAAATTGGTTTATCCAGTGGGTTTTAGCATTGAGATAAATGGGAACTATTATTTGAGAATTCTGCATAACTCAAGTGCTAGTGGGTCTGCTTTCTTCATCTGTCTCAAAAGCTGGTGCTCCTAGTGCAAGGCTGTGTTGTTTCTCCCCTGATTTATCAAGAGTAAGACAAATTTGCTTTTTCTTAGTTTAAT
Organism: Numida meleagris; assembly: GCF_002078875.1. Taxonomy (NCBI): domain Eukaryota; kingdom Metazoa; phylum Chordata; class Aves; order Galliformes; family Numididae; genus Numida; species Numida meleagris. Next base: position 95,924,106 of record NC_034409.1, read on the forward strand.
AGCTTCAGTAGACCTCTGGGGGACATGTGGGGATAGCAAAGTCCACCCCCGCTAGAATTTTGTTACCAAAGTGTTTCTGAATCTTATTTCCATCCTTTGCTAAACACAATGGCACATTCATCAGCATGAAGCTGAGCACTGGCACAGAGATATACACTGGGAGTGCACTCTTGAGAAGATGGACTCTGCATCTGCATTTCAGCCCTCAGAGGGAGAAGTGCCCAGCACCGTAAAGGCATTAGTGCTGCTGCTGTCAGGACACACGCCCGTATCCTTACATGCATCTCTTGTTGCTTTCTAGGTGTTTAGGGCTTTCTCTAAGATGAATGTTATTGTCAACGTAAGTCTCTTTGCATTTTTCCCACCTCAGAAATGAGACGTTGGTTTTTCTTCAAGTTCTCTGAAATGTCTGCTCATTAGAAAATACAGATCATCTATTACTCTTTGAAATGGAGTTCCTGTAGGTTCAGCGTATTCATCAGCCCTATTTTGCCACTTTCAAGAACAATTTCACTTTTTTTTTAGCAAAGAAGTGACTAACAGCACTTTGCTGAAACGAAATTTTAACACATGAGGATCTCCTGTAAGGAAAATTCCATCGTACTTATGCTGAAACCCAGTACTTCAGGGTTGTTACCTTGGTTAAAAACAAGTTGGACCATGATGCAGTCTGATGATTCCTTGATTTATTAAAAAAAATGTATTTAATTCCCAGTTGTAATAGTAACTGGCTAGTTATGCTAAACAAGTTTATTCATTAAATACTGTATTTTCCTGTGGAGAGATGTGTCAGACTTTGAAAGTACAAAGTTTCCTCAGAATTTGCTGTTCAGATGTGATAATGTGTTTGGGCTCTTCGTACTTCAGGTGAATTTCAGTATTCAGAATTATGTATATTATTTTGAGTATACATTGTACTTACATACCCTAAATGATATAATTAACTTTCTGAATTACTATTTTGGTTTGCTTAATTTGTTGTATTTCCTGCTGTCTAAATTCATTCCTTTTTTTAGACTAATATCTGTAGGCTATAAAAAGCCTTTGGAGAGAGATGACCTGTTTGAACTGAATGAAGGTGATTCACCATACAGCGTGGGTCCTCACTTTGAAAAGCAATGGAGGAAAGAGATCCAGAAGTCTGCTGCAGGATTGACGGTAGCGATAAATCTGAAAATACGCAAAATCCTTTTCTAAATTTAGAGAGACTAGAAGCTAATTTTTTAAAATTTCTATTTTTTGTTGAACAGACTACTTTCTATAGATTGCAAAGACCAATCAGTATTGTGATCTGTGATCTCTAATGTGGCTATAGGATTTTTCTTAGTTTTACAATTCGAGCGTATCTCTTACAAAAAAAATCCAATTACACTTTAACACATCAAGTAGTGTGGAAATTACCATTACTTTTGCTTTGTTCATTAAGCACCATGTATTTCAAATATCTTACTACTTCCTGGTTTCTCATTACTTCTATATGTCTGGTGTTCAGAGAAATCCATTATCAGTTTGTTCACCAGTAGATGCTCGGACCTGGAGAACGCACAAAACAAGCTTCAATTTCCTTTAATTTCATCAGTATTGAGTCTTACAAACATTTTGTTTGTTTTGCTTGAGTTTGCCTGTGTGACTTTCATGTAAAAACTTGCCATTTTCAGTCAGAGTTGTTACTTTGTTGTTGATGTTAAAATACTCTAGGTGCTGCACAATGCTAGGAAATACACAGGAGAGAGAGCTCTTAACCTGTGAATCCAGTAACATTGTAACTTCTATTTTTGAATTACTGAGAAGAGGGCTGCTCTTGCAGTCTGGCTTTACTGCGTCTCTTGAATATTTTTCATCTATTTGTAGATTTGTTTTTGCTTCTGTTGTTGAGATATCTGCTGAAACACTTTCTACTGAAGCATTCGAAAGCACTTTTCATTAAGGATTATTTTTAATTCAGATATTAGTATTATTAATATTGTCATCCAAGTAGTTTGTAAAAAAATATTCTGTCCTTCATTACTGTGATAGTTTAGAGCAGATAAAACTTTTTTTGAGCCAGATTAAATAAAATAAGGCTTCATTTCTTATCCCAAAGCAGTTCTTCCGTTCCAACTGCTGCAAATGTTCTCCAGAACATAAGTTCAATAATGATTTAAGTGGACACTTTTTAATATTAAATTTTTAATATTTGTCTGTGTTTTAGTGAGGCAAAATAATTTCCTCTCTTAATTCTGTACATATTTTTGTAATCTTGCAGGCTTCTTACATTGAAAGAATGCTATTTAAGCCAAGAAGTTTCTGTAAACCATCTTTGATTTTTCCACTGTGGCAAACATTTAAGTTTTTATTGCTTAAAGTTGCATTTCTAAAAGCCACAGCTGACATTCTGGCTTTCACGAGTCCACAAATAATGAAGTAAGTTTTTAATGCGTTTCACCTTGTGTTCAGAGAGCAATAGTAATAGTAAAGCTGAAGGGTTACCAATATCAAAGCCAGACTGAACAGCTTAGCTGTAATGATTGGATGGGCTGTGTGTCCGGTTTGTTTGTTTGTTTGTTTGTTTGTTTGTTTTTCAGTGATTATCTCTAAATAATCTAATGAAGAAAAGCTCAAGGAGATAAGGAATTTCTTGGTCAAACAGTTGAGACAAAAGTAGTATAGACTCACTTCCACAGCACTGAATATACTCAAATACAAAATCAGATATTAAAAAAAAAAGTGTAAATATTTGTAACTTTTCTGCTTTTTGACAGTGTTTTTGGATCTCTGTTTTTCAACAAAACATTAATACAATACAACAATACATTAATACCTACAATTTCAGCATTTCAAGGAAAAGTGGCAACTCAGCTGTAATGTTATTGATAACATAAGATAGATGGAAGTCATCTTTCAATATTTGCAAAACATAGAGGTGTTAAGAATTTTTCGGATGTATTTTTATAAAGAAAAATGGTACTGAACACAATTATTTTTAACATTTATACTGCATCCTGTATCAGTGTAATTTATTGTATCTTAGGATGTTAAGCAAAAGTGTTGAGCATAAGATCTGTTTAAAGATATCATGGTTGCTGATTATTTAAGACAATCTTTTACTAACACCAAAATAAGAATTAATTTTTCTTCAGATTTTTTTTTTCTCTATCTGACTGTTGTGGTTGGTATTAGCAGCTTTTTTGACTACAAGCATCTAATTAAAATGTCTTTTTTTTTTTTTTGCCATTCTTTATTTGTGCTGTGTTGTCTGTGAAGTCAGTGGTAGCTGATTAATTTTTAGAACAGTGTTTGAGAATTGTTTCTAGGGTAACAAATTGGAAAACAGAGATAAGACCTACCATTTTAAACATGGTGTTTCTTCCTGACCTTCCACCGTACCTGGCTGCAAAATGGACTTAATTAAACAAGTTACCAGTATGCCCCTTTATTGAACTTTCTGGTGTCAGATGTTGACTGTATGGACAGAATTGTAAATTTATTTTGGTTCCTTTTCAGATCAATGATAACTATAAGTGAAAATCATACGAGTTCGTATTGGAGTGGATATGGCTTTGCTATTGCCCTGTTTTTTGTAGTTCTCTCACAATCTCTCCTACATCAATTATACCAGCGTAACAATATGCTTACTGCTGTCAAAATCAAGACTGCCATTGTTGGGCTGATATTCAAGAAGGTAATAATTTCTTCTGATTTTCTTTCACAGCAAAAATTTAAAATAAGCACTCAGTGTTTAAAGATAATGTGTTTACCAGTATGACCAGAACCCAAGGTATAAACTGGTGACAGGCTAACAGATTGACTTTATATTTTGACAGTTGTGTGTGTTTAAGAATTTGGAATTTCAACAGTGTTTCTAGTGTATGGCTCTAATAGAATGGCTTGGATTGGAAGGAACCCCAAGGATCATTGAGTTCCAACCCTCGTGCCACAGGCAGGGCCACCAACCTCCAGATCTGGTACTAGTCCAGGTTGCCCAGGGCCCCATCCAACCTGGCTATGAACACCTCCCGGGATGAGGCATCCGCAACCTCTCTGGGCAGCCTGTTCCAGCACCTCACCACTCTCTCTGTATATAACTTCCCCCTGACATCCAATCTAAACCTTCCCACCTTGAGCTTAAAACCATTCCCCCTTGTCCTGTCACTGGCTACCCTTGTGAAAAGTTAATTACCCTCCTTTTTATAATCCTCTTTTAAACACTGGAAGGCTGCAGTGAAGTCTCCTCCTTCTCTTCTCCAGGCTGAACAAGCCTAGCTCTCTCATCTTGTTTTCGTAGGAGTGGTGCTCCAGCCCTCTGATCACCTTTGTGGCCCTCCTCTGGACCCTCTCCAACAACTCCACATCCTTCCTGTACTGGTGGTCCCAGACCTGGATGCAGTACTCCAGATGGGGCCTCACGAGGGTGGAGTAGAGAGGGACAATCTCCTCCCTGTCCCTGCTGGCCACCCCTCTTCTGATGGAGCCCAGGATACCATCGGCCTTCTGAGCTGCAAGAGCACAATCGTGCTAGTCAAATACTTTTATTTAATCATGCAGTTAAATACCTTTGTCAGCCACCTGTACAGAGATAATGTTGGGGAAATGGTGTAGAAAATGAACTCTTCCAGTTTTTATTAGATTTAGGCTGGATATAAGGAAGCAATTTTTCACAATTAGGATGGTGAGATACTGGAACAGACTGCCCAGGGAAATTGTCTGTGACCCATCACTGGAAATGTTCAGTGTTGGGTTGGATGGGGCTTTGAGCAACCCAATCTACTGAGAGATGCCACTGCTCATGGTAGGGGGGTGGACGAGGTGATTTTTAAGTGTCTCAAATGATTCTGTGATTCTATGATCATGAGTTAATTTCCCCAAATTTACTGAATGAACTAGGAAAGCATGTTAGGCTGGGTGTCCAGGGAAAAAGCAAGGACATACACGATCACTGTTTTTACTATATAGCATTAGCAAATATAAGAAACCAAAGTTAGCCACTTTGCCTCCCGTAGAGGCTGAAATTTTCCCGATTTTAATGAAACATGATTTTCAGTTGATTTGAGAAAGCAGAAGGTTAACTGCTGTGGAAATCTCTGTATTGCTTATCCTACCTTTAATAAGAAGCTCTACGGGTGGCATAGTTACTAGCAAGGAGAGATAACAGGTGCTAATAATGTAATATTGAAATTAACTGTCTGCGACCTACAAAACATTAAAGCATTTATTATACTACTAATATGTAGCATATGAGATGAAGCTGGTTTCCCAGTACTACACTTTTAATTTACTTTATTATGAACATGACACGTTGGTATTTGTACTGCAATATTTGACTATGAAACAAGAGTTAGGGAAGACAAGACACAATCCAGATCTGAAATAAATAACATTTATTTGTCAATTTAAGTTTAAATTTTAAATTGTCTCTTAAATTGCCTCCTTCTCTCAAAGAGATTTAAACAAGTCTTTTGGTATAGACTTCTCAGATGTTTTCTGAACCGGTATACAATATTTTGCTTATTAGCTGCAACTCAGGAAAATGAGGAAATTCATTCTCTCATGTCACATATGAGAATATGTCAGTGCATCACGTCATGAACAAGGGAATAGTATGAGGCTGCAGCTGGAGTGGACATGTATTCTGGCAAGATTACACAGTTACAGGGCAAAGAGACAACTTGATCCACTCTTTGGATATAGTCCATTAGTGAATGCCAGGTCAGGTTGTGCTTTGCTTCTGGAATGATGCAAAATGATGGCGGAGTGAGTTGCTGCAGCACTGTCTTCTCATGTGCAGGAGTTACAGGTGGCACAGTGGATAAATATGAGGGCCTTAGCGAGGACATGAGTGTGTGTGTGTGGTCTGTCTGTGTATCTGTCCCCAGACACCTGGACATGCGATGTCAGACTGCCACACTGGGATTATACCTGTGCTTGCTATGAAGCTCGCTGTTCCTGGCTCCCGTACCAGCCCAAAGCTGAGGCCTTCTGAGCTCTGTGTGCTGTGGTGTCCTATTTATTTACCATAAAGTGTTACAAGTATGTTTTCACTGAGTTCAGCTTTGCTGTACTGTTTATTGTCTTTTACTTTTAGCTTCTCCTGGGAAAATAAACCCATCAAAATAATTGATTTTTGCAACTTCTACCCTCTGTATTTTCTGGTTGCAGGCCTTAACTTTAGCCAGTTCCTCACGACAAAGGTATACAACTGGAGAGATGGTTAACCTGATGTCAGCAGATGCTCAGCAACTCATGGAGCTAACTGTAAACATCAACCTGTTGTGGTCAGCACCTTTTCAGATCATCATGGCTGTCATCTTTCTCTGGAAAGAACTTGGCCCCTCAGTCCTAGCTGGTTTAGCAGTGCTTCTTTTGGTTATACCTATAAACGCACTTATTGCAGCTAAAGTAAAAGGTCTGAAGGTGAGACATTTTCATAGGTGTGATAAGGAGGAATTTAATTGTCATAATGCTGGAATGAAGAAGAGAGGAAGTGTTAAATTTTGCATGTATAGAAGTACTATTGATATGTCAAAGTTAAAAACATAACAGTAAGCAACCCAGAGCTGCAGATGTTTTTTACTGAGAGAAGGGGAGCATAACTTTATAAGAACACCATATGTTTCATAGCTAAATTAGTATTTAGATTGCAAACCTAACTTTTCATTACACTAAAATGGTACTTTTGTATTAGTAGTAATTACTATATGACTCACCATAGGAAACAGTTATGTTTTTTTTCATTTTACATGAGTTAATTCTTTTAAATAAGGGATTTTATGAGATTATAGCCCTCTTCCACCTCTATTATTTGGGCTAAGCAGCTCTTTCAAACTTAGCATATTCTCCTGAGTCTATGGGAAATCCCACAGAGGTGCTCCTGTTAATTTTCTGCTTCTCTGGCTTTTTGCTTCTCTGCATTGCTTTTTACTATGGCTGATGATTTCTGTGAGGTCCACTGATACAAAATATTGTAATGCTAAGTGTTGTGTTGTTATCAAGACAAATACCTGTCTGTCTTAGTTTTGCCTTTGGTAATGCAACATACAGTGAATACTCTTTCATGGATCCATGTATTCTTTTGTAAAGCTGTGATATAGATACTGCATTAAAAGCCCTCACCTCTTTTGCAGTCACAGCAGGTACATTTGCACTTAGATCCCTACTGTGCTAGGAGAGAGAGAAGAAATACAAAGGACAGCAAAATAACTGTCTAGAAGTTTGCAACTTGTATTTGAATAAGACTTGAAGGTGTAAAGGGCTTGTTAGTTTGTATTTTGTAAAGGTTTTATGCAGAACAGACTGTGTAGCACAGGAGCAAGAAGAATTTCTTCATTCCTTAGATTGGTTCTTTCAATAACAAAGTATTAATAAGTAACAGAGGGAACAGCTTCAAGTTGTGCCACAGGAGGTTTGGATATCAGGGAGTATTTCTTCATGGGAAGAGTGATGAGGCATTAGAATAGGCTACCCAAGGAGGTGGTGGAGTTGCCATCCTTGGAGGTATTTAAGAGACCCACGTATGGTGCTTACAGATAAGATTTATCAGTGGACTTCATAGTTAGATTGATGGTTGAACATGATGATTTAATACATTACATATATTGATATTCATGTATGTGTATAGTGTTATAATATATTAATGCTTTGTCTGTATTTACATGCATAGCAATTTTGAAGATCCAAAATGTATGATCATTCCTGAACACTTGGGAACTGGAAGCCTGTTGGGGTGTTTCAGTACTTAGAGGGGGCCTACAGGAAAGATGAGGAGAGAGTTTTAATCAGGGAGTGTAGTGATAGGACAAGGGGGAATAGTTTTAAACTAAAAGAGGGAAAATTTAGATTAGATATTAGAAGGAAATTCCTGGAGGGCGGTGAGGCACTGGCACAGGCTGCCCAGAGAAGCTGTGATGCCCCATCCCTGGAGGCGCTCAGGGCCAGGCTGGATGCGGCCCTGGGCAGCCCGCGCTGGTGGGAGGCAGCCCTGCACACAGCAGGAGGCTTGAGACTGTGTGGTCTTAAATGTCTCTCTTCTGATTCAAACAAAACCAATCTATGGTACTGTGGTTCTGCGATTTTAATTCAATGTGAAAAATATAATGATAGCAGAGGAAAAAAAAGAAAAGAAATGCATTCCATATGATATTTTCGGGAAAAAGAATGTTGTTATAATGTATTTATAATCCTTTATCATATGTAATGAATTGTATGACTAGCCATATATCTGAACATGGTACAACTGCAGTGGTAGTGCGTTTTTCAGGCAAAAATAGCATAAAATCTATGTATTGACTAAATGTACTGCATATTTTACTTTTTTTTTTCCTCACTGAAAAATGGGAATGTGGTCCTTTAACCAGAAAAGCCAGATGAAATATTCAGATCAACGAGTCAAGCTACTAAGTGAAATGCTACATGGAATAAAGGTAAAGTCACAACTAAAGAATTGTGAGATTTGTTTTTGTTTTGTTTTGTTAGCTTTTGAACATTGAAAACAAGTTATTTTAAAAAAATGAGGTCCTTTGAGTAATCTTTCAGTTGATAATGGTTGAAGTTTTAAAAAAAACATTTTAGCATAATGTATTTAAAGTGTTTTTTTGAAAAATATTTACTGGTTTTATTTGATTTGAAAAGCTTATACCCATTATGCATTAATTTTACTATCACATTTTTTATTAGAACGTAAAATGTGTTCATGGATGTCTGAAAACCTTTACCAGAGTGATATTTTGTTGTGTAGGGAAAATACTTTTTAAACTAGACTACTTGTATTTGTTATTTATACTGTTCTGAAGTAAACCAATTTATCACTTACGATACGTAAGGAATCTATTGAAATGTGTAGAATAAGGGGGGACTAGAGCATATTTTCCATAAGAACAACCTAATTTTGAGTTATCTTGGGTCTAACTTTCATTTATAAAACATTAAAGTTTTTACAGTTTGATGTTGCTGAATATTTGAAAATTACATTTGGAACTTAAGCTTATTTTGTGAATCATGATCACTGCTTTTTTGTTTTATTCAAATAGATCCTCAAACTTTATGCATGGGAACCTTCGTATCAAAGGAAGGTCATGGACATTAGAGAGCGTGAAGTAGATGTTTTGAAGTCATCTGGATATCTGACGACTTACTCCATGCTAACATTGACGTGTATTCCTTTTATGGTTTGTTTTTTATAAAAGTATTCCTTCATGCAGAACTGTTTCTCACGTTGTCAGTAGCTGAATGGCTCAAAAACATTGTCTCACAGTATCTCAAAAATACAGTTTATCAACAAAATCTATCTGAATTTGTAGGTTCTAATATTATTTATGTAATTAGAGAGGAATGAGACAAAGAGATTATGGATTAACTAAGCTTTTAGAGACCTTCATTTAAAAGTGAGAAATCAAATCCACGTCTCCTGAAGCTCACTATTCTGTTTTACTCATACAGGTGTTTTCTGTACGATAGAAATATTCTACTTTATACTTCTGTTTTGAGAAAATGCATTTTCAATCTGAAGTTTTTAGCAGTCCCTTCTCAAATAGTCACCTGCTAAATAAATGAAAAATGAAACTTAATAAGAGACAAATTCATCCCAGCCTTGTTTCAGTGGAATTGTGTCAGGAAGGCATTTGTGTCTTTGGATCTTTAAGTCTGTCTGTTAAACTCCATTGGAAAGTAAAATAATCAAACTGGAACTTTCATTAGGGATAAATGACCACTCTTAAGATCAGCTACACAAACTGGTGTCTTCAAGTGCTTAACTTGCAATATGTAACAGGTGAGGAGAAATATTCCTTAGGAATAGTGAAATTGAGGATAAAGGCTATCCAGTCTGTTAGCGTTGATAATTGAAATACTTTAAGTAGTGAGTCAGAAAAAATCATGATGTTAAAATTAACTATACTGAAATTATCAACTTCTTAAGTTCAGTTTAAGACTCCTCCTATACTCAAGAAAAAGCACAGGAGACACCATAGGACAGGTTCTTAACTTCAGGCTTTTCTGGGTGATTCTGAAGGCTTGAACATCTGTTGTGTAGGAGCCCAGTGCATTTTCTGATGACTACAGACTACATTTTTGGGGGGGGAAAAAAATTCCAAGCAATAAAAATATCTGCAGTAAATAATTTTACTGTACTACCAGTATCATAGCAACAGGAAAAATGAAAACCAAAGTAAATTCCCTGAAACATCTTTTGAGTGTTTTCAAAGTGAAGAAATCAATTCCTGAGGTAGGAAAATTATTTCATACAGATTTGTACTCATCCAGTTGGATCAACCACAGTAGGCAGGTATTTTACTTTTTGAAATTATAGTATTTCTGCAATGAACACTGCAGCCATGCAGTAATGCCAAGTGTAGCAGATGCAGAGGAGTCCCCGCTTAGATGTGAACAGAAATAGAATTTCATGTCTTTGAAATGCAACAAAACATTATATGTGGATAAATTTTAGTTATAATGTGAATTTACTTCTTTTTTTATTTAAAAGGTCTCATTGGCTACATTTGGAGTATATTTTTATCTGGACAAGGAGAATGTTTTAACAGCTAGTAAAGTTTTTACATCTATTTCTTTATTTAACATTTTGCGACTACCCTTGTTTGATTTACCATCTGTGATCTCTGCTGTAGCCCAGGTAAATGGATTATGAGTAAGTGCTGTAAAAAGCTAATGTTTACTCTCTTCTTGATCTTCTGTCATGCTTCATCTGTAACTATGAATGGTTAAGTCATTAAATTATCTGTAGTTATGTTTGGTTAAGATAAAACTGCACACTGTTTTATGGTAGGAGAACCGTGAAGGATATTGAAAGTGTGCCTTACAAATTTAACGAGTGATAATGGGGTAGCACAGCTGACTGGGACTGAGCTTTCCATTTCTGTCTTTTCTTCTTCGAGTAGTCAGGACTCATCTTCTGCTCCTACTCTCTCAACTTCTCTTCTTCACAATCCAGTGAAAAGTGTGACCAATTTGGGCTGCGCCTGTTTAAGTAACTTGGCCACTGTTGTATGTTGGAACCCTTTGTACCGAGTGGGGGAGGCCCAGTGTGGCCTCTATAGTAGTGTGTTTCTCCAGTCACCACTGAAAGGATTAGAGAAAAAAGAAGTAAAGCTGCTGAGGGCACCCCATCAACAACTTTCAGGCCTAATGGTATACCAGTTGGGATGCTGCTAGCTTTTAAGACTCTATTAGGAGCATATTATATGAGTTGCTCATGAATGTATGCTGTCACAGCTATATGCAACTCAGCTTTTTGTAATGATAGAGACCAACATAAGCAGCTACTCACTCTGATTCGTTCCCTTTATGGTCAGCACTGTGTTAGATCAAAAACAAATTTACCTAAGGTTTAGTTCTGTTCACTTAAAAGTTAGTGAAAGTTCATCTCATTTTATGTCACAGCACAGTCATGGAATGCTCATGATGCACTCACAGTAAAACACTTTTTCATCTTCATTGTTCTGTGAAGATAGTTTCTGTACACTATTTCTTTAATATATATATATATATATTTCACCATAGGTTTTTGAGGTTTTTGAGTTGGAAGAACCAGCCATTCAAAAATTAATAACGTCTTCTAACATTGATATGTTGAGCACATTCTGTTATTTTCTAATTACCAAGCAATACATTCTCAGGGAAGAATAAAAATTACACTTATGTCTTTAGTTTGTTCAGTACATTAAACAAAATAATTTTTTAAACAACTGAACGCCCTTTTTTGAATGTCTTTAATTAAAACAAAGAATATGTCTTTCCATATTGTCTAGAGTATTTGAATGTTTTATTTAAGAATTCAGATATCACAGGCACATTGGGCATGCTGTATATATTTCTATTTTTCTTACAGGCCAAAGTTTCTCTGAGCCGTTTAGAGGATTTTCTGTTTGCTGAGGATCTTAACCCTGAAGATGTTGATACAAACTACAATGGAAGTAAGCAGGAGTTAGTCATTTTTAATTGGACGTTAGTTTATATGGCTGATCATTAAGAATCTCAACTGAGAGTATGGATTAGAAACTCTGCTCTTTTTTCCTTACTACAAAAGATCATGCTGTTGAGCTTATCGGTGCTTCTTTCTGCTGGGAGAAAAATGGCCTGCCAGTCTTAAAAAAGTAAGATATTTATTATTTTTGTGAGCTATGTTAGCTAAATGTGGCATCTGTAAAGATTTTTTTGAGAGTTAGTGAATACTGATTAACATTAGTTCATGATGAAGGTACCAGAAGGAGCATATATTATTATTTCCGGAGTATCTCATGTAATCCATGTGCTCTGGAAAGTCAGATCTGGCCTGCTTTCCCTCATGCTCCAAGAGGGATCACATGGTATGATTCCCCAACATCTTACCACTTCACCCTTCATTTTGCAGAAGGTTCTTTTAACTTTCTTTGGAAAGAGCAAGCAAAAAAAAAAATTGCTTTTCTTACAATGGTCTTTCTTGCCTGGAAACACTCCTCTTTTTGTTTGTCAGTTCTTAGACAGTCATTTCTTAGGTGTCAATTCAGCTGTGTTTAAACTGCTACACAATGAATTCAGTGGAGTGGTAGTAAGGAAATGGAATAAACAAGCTCAAGGGGAGTGAAAACTCTATTCGATAACCTCTGTTAAATTTTACTAGGGCAGCTGAAGAGGTTACAGCCTACCCAGTCTAACTCTCTCACCATGCTATCTACCCTATTAGTCTCAAGGTTAGAGGAGATTACTTCCAATGGTATGGCATGGGTGTCCACATCTCAGGCATTGTAGCCTGAAGTGTAATATCCAGGCATAAACTACTTTCATCAGCCTTTGTTAAAGTCTGATGCAGACTCTGTGTAAAGTCTTTCTCAACCTAATTTGTGCTTTAGACTCCAATCTGAAGGAAATATGTTATCTTAGCATAGGACATTCAAATCAATACATGCTTAAATCCACATAGCGGGGACCACAGATGGAGCAAGTGGCTCTCCTTGTATACAAAAGTGTGTGAGATCAGATAATACTTATTTTGATAGAAAAATATGCAGAGGATGAAGGGCAGCCTTTTAATACTCAGATATTTTTCACGTTGTTTATAGAAGATGCTGCGTGAGAAGTCTAGCAGTTCATTGTCTGAGTAAGGTAGCAAGTCAACTACAGGCCTGAGAAGAATGTGTCCACTTGCTGGTTACACATTCTGCCATTTGATTGTATTGTGACTAGGTGAAAGCGCAACTTCTTAAACTGCTAATGAGTAAATTTATTCTCATTATTGCATGTCAAAAGACATGCGAACTTATGCACTGGTTTCTCATTGTTCTGAGGGTAAAACAATATTTCTTTCTTACAGAGACCACAACCTAAATGTGATGCCGTATTTATGAAGAGAATAATTAATTTTTTCCTCAATATTTCCAGCTTGAGTGTCAGCATACCTGAAGGCTCTTTAGTTGCTGTTGTGGGACAGGTTGGATCTGGAAAATCATCTTTTCTTTCTGCTCTTCTTGGAGAAATGGAGAAACTTGAAGGAACAGTTCATAGAAGAGTAAGATTGTCTGTCTGTCCCTCTACCCCCCACCCTAACCCACTCGCCAATGACTAAATTAAGCAAAATTGCTTTTGGAAGTGCAGCTTTTACTTTTCATCTATTTATGATTATAAAAATACTGGCAATGGAAGCATCGGTACTTACTTTCTTGAATCCCTTATCTTCAAAGAAAAATAACATGGTAATACATGGTTAACTGTATAAATATTTCTAATTGGTTTCTAAGTAATTGCAAAGCTATTCTCATTTCTTATGTCTTAAAATGGATGTCCCTGATTGTCACTGAGATCTTTTCCTGAAAGACTTTACTCAGTGTAAGTCTCAGCTCCGTCAGGTTTATTAAAAGTACTTGCTCTTATAGGAATAAGAGGCAAGCTGTTGTACAGGAATATTCAACAGATTGTTTTTATTATCTTAGTAAATATTTTAATACTTTAATAATGTTTGAGTTATGTAAGTAATGTCTAGTTACTTTGAGATAAATCTAGAATAGCAAACATATATTAAAATACTATTTTTTGTGTGTGTTCAGAAAGCCCAAGTAAAAAGTGTTCTCAATTCTCCGTATTTAGGGTTCAGTGGCTTACTTCGCTCAGCAGGCTTGGATTCAAAATGGCAGTCTACAGGAGAATATTCTCTTTGGCACAAATCTAAATAGATCATACTATGAGCTTGTTTTAGAGTCTTGTGCTTTGCTGCCAGATTTGGAACAATTACCCAATGGAGATCAAACAGAGATTGGAGAAAGGGTGAGAATTTGACATATCAGAAATTATTTGATAATTCAAGTTATGGCTTTTATACTTTTATCTACAATCCATTTGATAATATACACTGATGACTATTCAGTGCTCAAATATATACATAGAGCTCAACTCCTTACATAGCTTTGAACTTCTGTCCAAGTTCTGAATTCTCACTAATTTTTAAAATGGCTCTTTTTTATACAGATGTTTGAGTCAGCTCTGTCTTTTTTTTCCAAGGGTTCCCTGTATACTGTAAATAATGCCTGTATGCCTGTAAATAGTAAACACAGTATGTTACATTTGCCCCTTTTGGAATGGTAAGTTGATCAACAAAGGACAAACTTTAATTACTTGAAAATCCAACTTTAAACTTTTCAGTTTTATAAAATTTACTTTATTTACTTGAAAAAATATAACAAATTACCTGTGATAAACTGGTCTTCCGTAGTATTTTGTGTTAAAATGTGGATTGTTTTGGATTCCTTTTTTTTGTTTTTTTTTTTTGTTTGTTTGTTTGTTTTAGGGTGTCAATATAAGTGGAGGGCAGAAACAGAGAGTGAGTCTTGCTAGAGCTGTGTACAGCAATGCTGACTTGTATCTTCTGGATGACCCCCTGTCTGCTGTAGATGTACATGTTGGAAAACATCTTTTTGAGAAGCTCATTGGGCCTTCAGGTCTCTTAAAAAGCAAGGTAAAGTAGGGAGGCTGCCTCTTAATTCGAGGATTAACTGCTTTGTACAATGCAACTGACATAATGGCATTCTCTCAGTCGTTCTGCAAACGTTCATCTCTTATCTACTGTGTTGAAAATTATTCTGAGTAAGGGGATTAAGTAAAAAGCACAGCTGAATCTATAGCACTGAAGCCTATCAAGTGGCCATAGCACAGATTGAAAAAAAAAAAGAGTGAGAGCTGGCGTGACCTGGAAGTTTGAGTTATATGACATTCGGTCATTTCTACTTTGCTGACAGTTGTTGAGGAGTGCTGTGATGCGCATGGCAAGGCAAAACAAGATGGAGCCCTTTGTGGTTACTCTTGATGCCTCACTGCCATGAAGAAGTTATAGCCAATATAGGTTATAGAAGGAAGGGCTTCTTGTTGCCCAAAGAAATTCCATAAGAGAAAGTGGAATCAGAGGGAATAAGTTCTTCCATGTAAGAACTGTTAATGTGAGAAGGTAAGATGGTTGTATGAATTAGTGCAGATTACTTCTGCTGATGCAAGTTTATTCTTGCAAAACACATGTATCATTGTGAAATACTTACTTGTTATTATGAATACTTTACATATTATGAAGCACATGTCTTTCACTTCCCCTCTCTACCTTTCCTCTTTTCTTACTTTGCCTGCTTCATTGGCGGTAAGCATCTAGCAGAAGAAAGAACTCCAGTAATGGTAGGCTTCTAGGCAACTAAAACAATAAGACTGCCAAACTACATCTAGTATATTAACAGCTGTAGTATCTGCATTTTCTTTTTGTGATTGAATCTAAGCCATTCCTGAACATAAGATGCACATTAAGAAACAGGTAAGTACGAGTATTAAGAAATAGCAATAAGCATAAACAATTTGACATTACACTTGGCAATTTAAGGAGGAATGTAGTAAAGCTGGCAAAAAAAATGACAGTAATAATAAGGTAGATAAATAAGCAAAATCCAAGAAAAATTCAACTTCTGTGTTACTAAAATGCCTACTTTTAATACTTGCTTTCCTTTTATATGGTGAAATGGAAAACACTGTGTTCCAGACTCGTGTTTTGGTGACGCATAACTTAGCACTCCTGCCTCATGCTGATCTTATAATAGTAATGGAAGAGGGGAAAATAAGTGAAATGGGGAACTACCAAGAACTCATTTCAAGGAGGGCTAATTTTGTTGAGCTTATTCAACTCTTCAGTGCAGAGAACAGAAGTGAGAAGACAACCTCAAGTGAAGGTGAGAACATTTGTATAGTGTATTTATTTAGTATTTTTCCTTTTCATTCAAGCTTCCCAAGCTTCTCTGCTTCAGTGAAGATACCATAGTAGAAGATATAGAATAACACTTCTTTTCTGAAGCTTTAGACAGTATGTTTAACTATTGTTAATTCTAAGTTGCTCCTTTCATACATTCAAGCAAACAATAGTGTTTCAGTTTTTTTTTTTTAATATGCTTTTTAACTTCTTCATATTGAGAGAGAAATTTACTTGCCATAGTTCTAGTACTTGATCAAATCATAGAATTTTTTGAGTTGTAAGGGACCTTTAAAGGTCATCTAGTCCAGCTCCTCTGCAGTGACCATGGGCACCTACAGCTATATCAGGTTGCTCAGAGTCAGATCCAGCCTCACCCTGGAAACCTCCAGGGACAGGACATCTAACACTTCTCTGGGCAACCTACTCCAGTGTTTCACTACCCATATGGTAGAAAGTTTTTTCTTACATCAAATCTAAATCTCCCCTCTTTTAGTTTGGAACCATTTCCTCTTGTCCTACCACAAAAGACCCTGCTAAAGAGTCTGTCCCCTTCTTATAGCCCCCGTTTACATAGTGGAAGGCTGGTCTCAGACCTCCCCAGAGCCTTCTCTTCTATAGGCTGAACAGCCCCAGCTCTCTCAGCCTGTCCTCACAGGAGAGGTGTTCCATCCCTTGGATCATTTTTGTGGCCCTCCTCTAGATGCGCTCCAGTAGATTTGTGTTTCTCCTGTACTGAGGACTCCACATCTGGACACAGTACTCCAGATGAGGTCTCACCAGAGCAGAGAAGAGAGGCAGAATCACCTCCCTCACCCAGCTGGCCACGCTTCTTTTGATGCAGCCCAGGAAACAGTTGGCTTTCTGGGCTGCGAGGGCACCTTGTTGCCTCATGTCTGTCTTGTCTCAAGATCAGGTTGACTTATAGGATTCGTAACTTAAAGTACACCTAATCATCACTGTGTTTCCTTTTTATTTCTAGAACCTTTTATTGTACCCTCTACTCATTGTATAATGACTGAAATGATTTTACTATTTTCTGCTCTTATAGTGAGTTCTTCAAAGGAAGAGTGTCAACCGGCGAGGAGTCTGCAGCAAAGAGAGTTGTTGAAACCCAGACAGTAAGTATTAAAAAACAGTAGCCGTTGCCCACCTGATGCAATGCTAGATCTTATACTGAAGGCTGCGTCATTATCCTCTGCTTTGTAAACTTGGGTTAAGACTGAACGTCCCATTAGCAGTTGGCTGCAGAGTATGCGCTTGGAGCTCATCTTCTGGCTTAGTTTTATATGAAAGAAGTGCACTTGATGTGCTGCATGATTTCAGGGGGTCTAGTTCATGAGCTGCTTCCCTGTCTAAAGTATGTAGATAATATATATATATATATTATAGATAGTATAAAGTGAGAGTGAAAAGGAGTTTCAGCCATGGCAGCAGTTTGACTTCCTGGTATATTAACAAGTTGTTTATGTTTTTTTTTTTCCTTGTAGGATTGATTTTTTTGTTTTCCATCTTTAAGAAAACTTAGGATCTTTCAAGTAGAATCATAGAATTAGCTAGGTTGGAAATGACCTACAAGATCATCCAGTCCAACCATCCACCCACCACCAATAACCCCACTAAACAATGTCTCTCAACACTATATCTAAATGTTTCTTGAACACCTCCAGGGACAGTGACTCAACCACCTCCCTGGGCAGCCCATTCCAGCGCCTGACCACTCTTTCAGAAAAGTAGTGTTTCCTGATGTCCAGCCTAAATCTCCCCTGGCGCAACTTGAGGCCATTCCCCCTAGTCCTGTCACTAGTTACAAGAGAGAAGAGGCCAACCCCCAGCTCACTACAACCTCCCTTCAGGTAGTTATAGAGAGTGATAAGGTCTCCCCTGAGCCTCCTCTTCTCCAGACTGAACAACCCCAGCTCCCTCAGCCTCTCCTCATAAGGCCTGTGCTCCAGACCCCTCACCAGCTTCGTTGCCCTCCTCTGAACACGCTCCAGGGCCTCAATGTCTTTCTTGCAGTGTGGGGCCCCTCACTGGACACAGTACTCGAGGTGCGGCCTCACCAGTGCTGAGTACAGAGGGACAATGACTTCCTTACTCCTACTGGCAACACTATTTCTGATACAAGCCAGGATGCCATTGGCCTTCTTGGCCACCTGGGCACACTGCTGGCTCATGCTCAGCCAAGCGTCGACCAACACCCCCAGCTCCGTTTCCTCTACACAGTCTTCCAGCCACTCTGCCCCAAGCCTGTAGCGTTGCCTAAGGTTGTTGTGGCCAAAGCGCAGGACCCAGCACTTGGTCTTGTTGAACCCCATCCCACTGGCTTCAGCCCAGAGATCCAGCCTGTTCCGATCTCTCTGTAGGGCCTCTCTACCCCCAGGCAGATCGACACTTCCTGCCAGCTTGGTGTCATCTGCAAACTTACTGAGGGTGCTCTCAATGCCCTCATCCAGGTCATCAGTAAAGATATTGAAAAGGACAGGCCCCAGCACCGACCTCTGGGGTACACCACCTGTGACCGGTCACCAGCTGGATTTTAAGCAGTGAAATGAACTCCTTGACCAATCTGTAGTGCACTTTAGTGGCGTATCTGTAGGGGCAGGAGAACTTCGGGCAAAGCTCCTCGAAGTGGAACAGACTCCATTAAACAAAGACTGTGTAGGACACTTGAGCTTAATCACCTCAGTCCAGATGTAGCAGAAACAGTAATGGCAAATGATAAGCCCTATTCTTTGGCCCAGACAAGGGCTGAGGTCCAATTTGCAGCATACTTACATGCCTCAGAGAAGAGTGATATTACATTTCTAGCTGCTAAGTCAGTCTGTGCAGGGCAAGCTCAGTTTTATCTGCATGTGACAATACAAGAAATGAAAGTATATGCCTAGTACGGTCCTCTGACGATGAAGTTATTTTAACAAAAATTAGAACAGCTGAGAGCAGATCTGTAATAAAGAAAAATGTAGAATATTTCATAGTATACATTTTTTATACTTGAATAAAAAAGGATATATTTTAATGATTTACAAGGAGATTTGAAAGCATGTTTCTTATTTGCAGTTCTTTAGATCAGAAGAAAATACTCAGAAATAATAAAGAAAAAGTTGCCACTGGTGGTGTAAGTATTGGTAAAAGAAAAAACTCCATTATTTGTGTTGGATTTTTTTTTACACAGAAGAAAAAATATTTCATTTTTCAGTTCACTTTCCTGTTCTTTGTTAAGATTGCCAGGCATTTAGTTACTGCATTTAAAATAAATCTTACAATTTTTTACTAATCTTTAACAATTTACCCTGACATTTTCTATTTTTATGAGCTGCTACAGACTTTATTTTCATATTACATCTAGGTTCTGTCCATTATGTGTATTTCAGAAAGAAGACATTTTAAAAGATTTTACTTAGGAAGAAAGTCTCTCTGTCTCATCTTTAGGAAGTTTAAATTCTTAAATTTAAATTCTCTGCTGGAGCAGAGACTAGAAATCTTGCATGTTATTAGTGCTGCAGTATTGTTTTGTGTTAAAAATGCACTTCATGCAGTCCTCAAAAATAATCTGCCAACTGCTAGGGAGAGGGAAAAGAACAAGGAAAGAAGAATGTGGAGAAGATCAAAACTTCCTGGGAAAGAAAATAAGAACAGGGATGTAGAGGAAAACTGAGTTTCCAGCAAGAAGATAAGAGATAGGCACAGAATCTCTACTACTACCATCAGTTCTACCTTTCAGTTGGCCCGAGTTCTCCATATTATTCTTCATCTACACAGATGATGGGAACTCTATCCTGCTGCCACTAATTCCCTTGGCATCAGTAGTCCATAGAAGTAGTTATAAAGTTGCTAACTGCAACGATGAACGGGAGTAATATTTGCTTTAAATAAACTGCAAAGGTATTGCACACTGAGATTTTTTGGTTTCCTGTTTTGTTTTCATCACTGATAGCGGCGGTTGTGTGTTTTTTGTTTGCTTATCTGATTAATAATCTACGTATCTGAGATTATTGCAGTCTGTCACTGCAAAGTGTCACAAGCAAGGCTGCCTAGGATACATATGATTAAAATGCAGAATGCAGTCAGTGGTGAAATCTTTTAGCAGTATGATCTTATAAACCTTAGTTATCACATTTAAGAAATGAAGAAATTCTGTAGATTTATTCTGAACTTAATGTATTCAGTTTCCATTATATAATATGTTTGTCTTCAACAATGACATTGTTTTTGAGAGTAATTTCTATTATTAACAATATTTTTATAATTCAGATGAAAATGTCAGTTGTTTTAAAATACCTTCAAGCCTTCGACTGGCGATGGATGTGGCTAACCATGGCTGCTTATTTAGGACAAAATGCACTTGCCATTGGGCAAAATCTGTGGCTTAGCACCTGGACTGCAGAGACGGCAAAAGTCAGTGATTTCACAGAATGGAAACAGTCACGAAATTACAAACTTGGTATTTATGGGCTCTTGGGATTCTTGCAAGGTAAGCATGAGCATTGATGACTGGCTTCCCACCATTTGCCACCTTTGATGTGCCCAAATGTTTATTACTAGGGAAATAATACTAGTTGTTTCATAAGCAGAATTATATGCAACACGATACAAGTGTTTAACCTGGGAGAGGAGTAGTAGACTAGATATACAGCAATGTAGAAAAAAATGCTTTTTAACTTTGATACTTCTGTGAGTTCTTAGAACATCTGGATGTAACCGAATGAAGTTATGGTGGCATCTCAGTGTGCTAGCTTGAGACTTAATTGCAAGGAGGACATGCTTACAAAGAAGTAAAATTTATCAACAAAATGACAATACAAAAATTTGTAAAAAACAAGGCGTGAAGTTGAATCCACTCCCTCCCCTACCATTCAGACTGTCTTTTACTTTATCCATTCCCAAGGTCTGCTTGTTTGCTGCGGTGCCTATGTGCTCACCAGGGGCTCCCTTGCTGCTTCTAGGACATTACATCATCAGCTGTTGGACAGTGTATTGCACCTTCCTCTTCAGCATTTTGAAACTAATCCAGTAGGTCAGATCATCAATAGATTCACAAAGGTAAATGGAAAACTCCTGAGTATTTTCTGTTTTAAGAAGGTGAAGCTTGAGTGACTACAGATTTAATCCTGTTTAGTACTGTTGAAAAATAAAAGATACCAAAGTAAATGAATGCAATATCTAATGATTGAAAGCTGCTTCACTGCATAAGCACTTACAGAAATGCCTGTAGCTATTTTCATGCAAAATTCTCAAAATATGTTATTGGTAAAAGTTGTGCAGACACTGCAGGAGGCCATTTGTTGAATTCTACTCCCACAGTGCAATGAGTTTACCAGACCTAAATCTAATGTGCCTTTTTTAAGAGGTAGCTCTGTGATATTTTTTTTGCATATCAGAATTGGATGCCATTGCCAAAACCAATGAATACATCAATTCACATTCTCTAGGGTATATAGACTTACAGTGAATGTTATTTTCTGGTGTTCTTCGTTTTTTGGAGCATTTTGACTTTAATTGGAACTTCTTATTTCACAGACAAATGTTATTTACTATGACTTTAATACTTCCTAGTCTTGTCATAAATAGACTGTTCAGATTTTTGCAATGCATTACAGATTAATCCAAATGCAGTAACTGTTGAGGGCTGTGTATTTTAGAAAAGACCTGAGGCTAACTGTGTAATGCACTAAGAAGTCAGTTGATACGGCTTTCATTAAAGCCTCTGTTTTTGAGTAGCATTATATTATAAACAAGGTTTGAAAATGTGTTACTGTGTACAGTAGGAGATTATTTCAGTACAATTCAGAGTTATTAACAGGCTTACATAGAAGAGCCTGTTCTCTGACATATCATGAATACTCGAAAAGCTATTGTATCTACTTCACCTTTAGAAAAATAATAATGAAATATGAATATATTTCATTAGGATGTAATCAGGTGGGGGGAAATCCTACTAACTTATATTGAGGATGTTATAGTTTGATGTAGTAGCAAAATTTACTCAAAAATCTTGATTCTTCTCTGCATTGTTACAGGACTTATTTATAGTGGACATACGTTTCCATTATTACTTACGAACTTGGCTGAACTGTACACTAGATGTTATTGGAACCATTCTAGTTATCACGTTTTCCTCACCACTGTTCATAGTGGTAGTTATTCCCCTGGGATACTTGTATTTTATTATCCAAGTAAGTTCATTAAGCTTTTATAAGTTTTTCTAGATGTATGTACATAGGACTTCCAAAACAACCAGTGATACAGGCTTAAATAATTACAGTAGAAAAAAAGTCTACAGAATACATCTAAATTTATTTTCATAAAAAAATCTTCCAGCTTCTTAAAAGGAAATGAGAACAGTTCTTGAATATATCCCGCAGTGCTTGGGAACTTTAAACAATTTACATTTTTCTCCTTAGATTTTCTTTTCTTAGACACAATATTGATGTAAAAATAGACTGATGCTTTGTTACCTTTGCTGTTTTTTTGGCTGAAGTGTCAGTTATGCTACAGAGAAACTGAAAGATAATGTTCCAGGAAGACTAAAGGTTGCATTCCTCTTTCTTGAGGCTCAAATTACAGTGTGTAATTAAGACCTTAAAGTTTCTTAAAATAAGAATGCAGATGAAGGAAAAGAGCCTGGATTCAGTCTCTGCTAAGGAATTTAAATACAGATATTATTATATTAAAGAAGTAAAAGACAATTTTCATGTGAATAAGAAACAGGGCATTCTGTTTTTTAAGTTTACATGGGAATTTTATTTGGTTGCGACGTACCTCTTGTAGTATAGCACATTTGTTAGATAATTTGGAAATAATATTCTTTTGATTTAACCTTCGCAGTGATACATGTTGCATTTTTCAGCATTATGGTGTTGGTGTAATTTTTTTTCCAACTTCTTCATATTCAGAATTTACAGGAATTACTTAACAGATTTAGAAGAACTGGAAAAATATTTTAAATAATGCTAAATAGTTTAAAATAATGTAAAAGAGACTGTAACAACTTAAAACGTCTGTTTTTTCTGTACTGTTTGATTAGCGATACTACATAGCGAGCTCACGACAAATTCGACGGCTAGCAGGAGCATCGCATTCTCCTGTCATCTCCCACTTCACGGAGACTATCCTAGGAGGATCAACAATCAGAGCATTTGGCCACCAGGAGAGGTTCATTAGAAAAAATAATGATGTTGTATATGAGAATTTAGTTTACTTCTACAACAATGTCATCTCAAACAGGTACTTTACAGCACCTCTGACTGAGACCTTTGTCTGTAGAATTCTACAATTATTGTGTTTCCTTTAGTCAGACTAAAGCTATTTGAGAAACAGGATAAGAACAATTTATCTAGCGTCCTTTTTAATGAGTGCACAGGTGATGTCTAAGCACTAGGATGACTTCTTTGTTACCAGAAACTAGCAGGTTAATAGAAACTATGCGTGTGCTGTTTAGGATGAGAATGCCAACACCAGAAGTGTACATACAGATTATGAACATGGACTATGTACTGTATTGCAACTAATATTTCCTCTAACAAGCTTATGAACAAATCAGTTTTATATTGCAGTAGTTCATGTGGTAGTAACTCAGCCTATTCCTACAGACCTGAGAGTGGAATCTCAGGTTTAAAGGAGTAAGAGCATTTTCCGTCTCTCATTTGTGATTCAGTTCAGTTGCAGGAAGAGATTAACATGGAGAATATTTTCAGTTGTAGTTTTCAGTCATATACATATGAATCTTATCTGGATAGGAAGAGTGGGAAAGCCATACAAGTAGTTAAGAAAGCATTAGTCATTCGTGGAGAGACTGTGTTTTGTTCTGAACAGTGCTACTTGTTTTAGACATCAGATTCCCTCCCCAGACCATCCGTAAAATTGAATGGTGGTACTTACCTTCTCTGAAAGGCAAGCGGAGACACAGCTCTAAAAGAGCCATTATATTAGCAATATGTTCACAGCACTTAAAAAAAAAATAAAAAAAGTTGTGGTAACTCACTTTCTTTGCCTTGTTCACTGCAGGTGGCTATCTGTCAGGCTTGAATTTCTAGGGAATTTAATGGTGTTCTTTGCTGCACTGTTTGTAGTACTGGCTGGAAATACAGTGAGTTCTTCTACAGTGGGTTTATCAATATCATATGCTCTAAATGTAAGTCATGGTATAGTTTTTTTGCTGCTATCACATTCCATATGAAAAAGGAAGAATAGGTACAATGAAGTTGAGTAGATAAATGTATACAGTGACAGCAGTTACTAAATCCCAAAAACAGAACAAAGTTTTCCTTGAAGTTTCTTTAATTCTGGGAAGCTTCACAGTAATTATTTTTCCACTCTAAATTCAGATAAATACGAATTATTAGAATATATTTAAAAATCAAGTTAATCAGACTATGTATGGTTTACTTTTAACTATTATGCTAAATCAAGAATAAGAAGCCAGGTCATATTCAAATATATTTTGTATTTGATTTCTTGTTCTTCTTCACTTACTGATAATTATGTGGGGATACTTACTTAAAAGTTTATTAAAATCATTTACTTTTTTATTGTGCTTGTAAAAAATATGTGAGAGCTACATTAGGAAAGTGCCCTGTAGTAAGATGAACTGTATTGATAGGTTGCTAATTTAAATAAGTCTTAAGTATCAGATAGACTGAAGCATCCAGAGTTTCTTTAATGTGTGATGCTTAGGAACCTAGCAATGTCCAGATTCTCACTGTGGAAAGTGCTTCAGAAACACAGTTGACAGATACTAAACAATAGAAACTGTGGAGGGAGCAGACAGGAGGAGAGACTGGTGAGAAAAAGGAAGAGAGGGAAAAAAGAGAGAAAGAGAATTGCCTATCCCAATATACCCAACATCCACAGTATCCATCCACAGTATACGGGCACAGCATACCCAACTCACAAGAATTCCATTCTCTATTGTTCTATCTCTGAATAATTGCCATTTATATCTTCATATACTCAGTGATGACAGTCACAGGTACTGCATGGTGTTTCACCTTCATCTGACATGAAATTCACACCAGTCTTTATTTAGCTGCATAGAACATCTCAAAACAGTTGGATCTTAAAAAAAAAAAAAAAAAAAAAAAAAAAACTCTATGGGCTCACTTTTTTCCCCTATATCTGTTGACAGAATTGTTACTTACTCGATTACATAAGAGTGGTACTGATTCTGTCTGCAGAAGCATTCCACATGTTTGAAGAATTTGGCAAGCACAGTAGATCAGATACTTATCTCCATTATAGACTGTGTGTGTGTGTGTTGCTAGCTTACTTTATCTAGGAAGTAGTGTAATAATGTACCCACAATATGAGCCACATATGTTCTTCCTTTCACATGTTATACCATTACCGTGCACCTTCTATTGATCCTGAAGGAGTTTTGGATCTCTGGAGTTGTTATGTTAGTGAAGATTACCATAGACATTGGGCAGTCTGAGAGCACACTAGCAGTACGTGGAGGAGCATTCAGATCAGTGATTTTCCAAGTTATAGTTCATTTGGCATGCCATTAATTTTTGTATAGGTTTTGGCATCTGTGATTAAGCATCCAGCTTATGAAATTATTCTGTTTGGGTAGTTTTTGAAATCATTAAACTGTGTTCTAGTAGAGTTGAATTGTTACATTCTACAGTGCAATTTTCTTCTCCAGATAATTCAGAGCCTAAATTTTTGGGTGCGTAAAGCATGTGAAATCGAGACCAATGCTGTTTCAATTGAAAGAGTTTGCGAATATGCAAACATGGATAAAGAGGTGAGCGTTCTTTTTGGAATAGTAAATAGATATTTAATTTGTGTGCAAAGAAAATGATGTAGATTTGATTTAATATAGGTGTGTGGTAAAAGCTGGCTGTAATTTATTACATAGTTTGTCAATTTGTTACATTAATTTGCAGCTTATTCATTATATTTATAGCTAGCAGTTTTATATCTGTTTCAACCAGTGAATTAATTCGCATCCTTCTTAGTAGTAGGTATTCTAGTAAGACTAATTCACCTGCAGCTCAGGTCGACTTTCCATACTGTGTGCAACCAAGAGGAGCATTTTAAGAGTGGCAAACAGAGTGGCATTGTTATTCATGTGCCTGAAGAGGCGTTTATATCAAAGCTGTTGGCACTGGTTATTGTGCTTTGTGCAGAGAAATAAGAGCCTTGGTCTGTCTCAGAAACAAGTCCCTCTTCTGTGTCTTCATTTTCTTTTTCTCTTCCCCATGTTTTTGTTCCTTTATGTTAACATCTTGCCGTTCTTTCGTACTCCTTAAAACAAAATGTTTCTCATAAAACATGCATTGGAAATACCTGGAAGATCAGGCGTTGTATTAAATTCCATTCCTTGCCTGTCAAATAATGGAACTATTAGCAACAGCACAGTTCAGCTTTTTAAATGACTATATTATTTAAAAAAAAAACAAGAAACAAGTAAGTTGGAATGTTGTTGCTGGCTACATCATTTAAAGAAATGTCTCCTTCCCTTATATCACAATGGAATTATCCTAGACCTACTGGGAGTTTTATATGTATATAATTTTCTTATTTTTTTAATCGACTAGTTACATACGTCCTGGCATATAGTGAAATAACAATGCTTTTAATTCCAGGAACCATGGATTACATCAAAAAGACCACCAGTAGGGTGGCCTGATAGAGGAATAATAGAGTTTGTTAACTACAAAGCTAAGTACAGGAAGGATCTTGGTTTAGCCCTGAATGACATCTCCTTTCAGACACGGAATAAAGAGAAGGTATTGTATATAATAAGAAATAAATGAGAAGTATAAACTTCTCTTTCTGGACTTTCTATTTCAAAAATAGCTCATATGAAGAGACTCCAATACTAAATATAGGAAGATTATGTTGAACAGAAAAAAATTGCAAGAAAAGTAAAAAAACTGTATTAAAGAAAAGACAAATGGAAAAGTATTTTCTCCAACTCTGTAGAAGTTCTTATCCCTGTCAGAAACAGGGATAATGTTTTACTTCCCACCCTTCCCCGCATACTACGATGGGCAAGTATCTCTTTGAATCTGAGATAAATCTTTATTTAGCTTTCAAACATTTGGAAAAAAATGCATAGGGAAAAAATATTGCAGTTAAAATACTTCTAGCATTTATGCTAACTATTTTAATGTTACTTGTTTTCAAGATTAGGTTGAAACTGTTCTAGATCTTTTCTGACCCTTAGTGACTGCACAGGTGAAGACATTAAATCACCATGTGCAAATGGATGGAGCTATTCATGAAAGTGTCATCCCAACTGTATTAGAGTAAGGCAGTTTAGTAGAGTTAGATAAGGGAAGATGTAAACTCATTTGGTTCCACATTGGTTCACTGCTTGCACAAAAAGGTGCTATCTTAAGTAGGTGATCCTAGTGTGAAACTTCTGAGGGAAGCTTTACTCTTAAGAGTAAATGAAGAATAATCACATACCAGTCAGATTTTCCAACCAAATTTGACATTTTTAAGGAATATCCAAATTTTAAATTAAACCTCTTGTCCACCATGCTGAATATTTCTGTAGAAAACTATGCTGCTACGTTGGAGTTAAACAGATTTGGGTTTGGGATCAATGAACACTGAACAGAACTTAGTTTTGAGGAGTTCACTTCAGCCGAGGAGCGGTAGACAAAAGGAAGGCATAAGGAAAGGCTTCCCGTTGAACCAGGCATAGTCTGCAGGGAGACCAATGATTCTAAGTGTGTCAAAAGTGAGTTTTAAACAATTTTATCCACCTGTAATGTTGGAGAAATAAACTGAAGATTTGAACTGAAAGTTAAAACTGAATTTATTAGTCACTTCTTAAGTACAACACTCAGCATAGAAAGTTATAATCTTTACCAGAAAACTTTCTGTTTCAGGTTGGAATTGTAGGAAGAACAGGAGCTGGTAAATCAACACTCACAAATTGCTTGTTTAGAGTTCTAGAGGGATCTGGAGGCAAAATAATTATAGATGGAATTGATATATCAACTATTGGACTCCATGACCTGCGTGGAAATCTTAACATTATTCCACAGGTGAGATGTGTTTTTGAGATGACTTTTTGGTGTGTGTGTGTGCTTGTAACACAAAACATTTACGTTTTGCGGAGTATTTTTTTACTTTGTTGATTTGAGGTTTTTGGGGTTTTTTTTTTTTTTGAGAAATTACAAGCCCAAAGTCTACAGACTGCCAAAAGACATAGGCATAAAACTCCAGTAGAATGTTACTGCTTTGAAAACAGGTTGTGTAATGGCATATCAGGTTTTATAACCATTTTTTTGATAGTCTTAGCTTTTCAATTGAACAGTAATCTTTTGTAATGCTTGCATAATGCTATCTTGAAAAATGTCATTATTATTGCACGTTGGCATTTGTGTGGAAGAGACCTCAAAACAGGTCAGACCAAAAGTGTGACATTAGGTTTTAATATGGCAGGTTTAGTTTAACAGTCTTAGCCAGAATAGCTCGTGTTCTCCAGGATCTGTAAGCTCATAGCTATGTATGCTGTTTTCAAGTCCCAACTGAATCAGTAATTCATAGGGAATAAAATAATATATGATCATGAATCATGTACATACGTTGCTCTGAAAGTAATGCCTCCTATTTATTTCCATGGAAACTACAACAGATCGAAAATTATTTCATTTTCCTACGTTATTGCAGTGATGTGGTATGGCATAGTCTTTTAAGATTGTGTTGGAACTGTGTACTCAAATTCTGCTATTATTTAGGATCCCGTCTTGTTTTCTGGGACACTGCAGTCAAACTTGGATCCACTTGGAAAACACTCTGATCATGAACTGTGGGAGGCACTGGAACTGTGTGGCTTAAAAAGTTTTGTTGAGTCACTTCCAAAGAAGCTCCTTCATGAAATTTCAGAAGGTGGTGAAAATCTCAGGTATATAAATAGCAAGTGCTATTGTAGTTATTTTCTGATACCATAAAAATCTGTTTTCTTTCCAGATAATTTATTGCAGAAATTATCAGTGTAAAGATTACGCTTCTCCATTCCGAATAGAATTATTCTGGTAGTAGGACTTTCTTTGAGGTCATAACTATATAAAGTCCTGTAGCCTATGTTGTATGAGAAGCAAAGGAAGTGGAGTAGTTTCAGCTCAAGTTTATAAATGAATGGGGAATGGGGGCTTCATATACCACATAATTAGATTTGGAACAAAAATGCTCATTTGTGCATTTATTAAAAAAAAAAATCAAAACTACAGTGAACTTTTTTGCTGTATGTGGTGAGGCAAAGCAGCTCATCTTTAATAATAGAAGGACTCAGGGAGACAAATAGTGAAGCTTTGGCAGTAAAGAGACAAGCAATAATTTCAATGGAGTATACTGAAAAAAAACTTGAGTTTTTTAGGACAGATTGTTTTCAGAAATATCTACAAATCATATGCTAGATGTAACATACAGGAATATTCAAACTTTTACCTTGAACATTATTATATTCAGTCCGGCCTATTCAGACTCCCCATTATAATGTGAATACTGAAGTTGAGGGCAAAACTAGGTTTAAAAGTCACTCCATATCTACTGTTGGGATGCGGAGTGAGATGGAATAAAAACATCCAAAATAAGGTGAACATATTTCTCCAAAGTTTTTAGAAGCCTGAAGTGTTGTTGAGGAAGTTGGAACAGATAGGCCCCATACTAGTCCCAGCTTTACGTCAACAACATCTACTCCAGTGTCTAGGACTAAGTATCGAAGAAACAACATCGTTCTCTCATTCCTCAAAGTGCCTAACATGACCTACTCAATGTATTTTTGACAGTGTTGGCCAGAGACAGCTGGTCTGTCTGGCCCGTGTTTTGCTACGAAAAACTAAAGTCCTGGTCCTCGATGAAGCGACAGCTTCTGTTGACATGGAAACAGATAACTTGGTGCAGTCCACCATCAAAAGAGAGTTTTACAACTGCACGATATTAACTATAGCCCACAGATTACATACAGTCATGGATTCTGAAAGGTAAGTTAAGTTTTGATATGCCATTTAAAAATCAGTAGCTTCTTTTAAATGCACGAGTTTTCAGACCTATGATATTTTACTCTGACTCTTTTTACCTTAGTAGCTTTGTATCTGTACAATCCAGTGTATCACAGAAGACTTCGGTATCAATCTTAATTAAAGATTGATAACCTTGTGTTCTGTTTCCATATTCTAATTACATTTTTTCCTGCTAGGTTGCATGTATAAGCTACTAGTATGAACACTTAATTTTCTAGAACAAAGGGACACACTGTAGAATTTTTACCAGCTGAGCAAACATTCCATTTCCAAAAGGTTTTATTAATATAGGTACAACTAGTTTTAGAAACCAATGATGTATCTTCTGAGTAAGAGTTCCAGTTAGTAGGTATTTGTAGAAGGATTGGAAAATATGGTTGAATTTTTTATCTCCTGTAATCTTTATGCTTTTGTGTTGTAGAGTGCTTGTTCTGGATGCAGGAAGGATTCTAGAATATGATACACCACATAACTTGTTACAACGAAAAGGTGCCTTTTCTGAAATGGTTGCAGAGGCGGGTATAACAAGATAAAGAAAACTAATGAATGAATTCTTAATGAAGACAAGAATTCCTTGTACCAGTACACTCTAAAGATGTGCAGCATTCCTGATGTTCTGAACTTCCTTGAAAGTTCCTGACAACATTGCTGTTTACTGCAACTACAATCCATGCATAATGATCAGGTTTCTTAAATTAACTTTCTAATTTTATACAAATTGCTGATTTTGATTATATTGGCACCGGACCAACACAATGAAGCAGTGATTTTCATGGCATATTTTAAATATTGCACTAGTAAAGATGGATAAAAAAATAAATCTTGTTCCTCACAGTGTTTTAATTAAGAAATAGTGCTTAATTAAATTGCTTGGTCATTATGCCCATTTAATTAATACATTCTTATATGATGATGAACGTATAAAAACCCCAAACTGCTTACTGTATGGACATACAAGCAGATCTCACTTTATGCTGATTTTTAGGACATACACGCATATTTGGATGTATACTTCAGCAATTCTTGGGAAACTAACCTATGTTGATTTTTCTGTTTTTTGACTTTGTGATTTCTCAGTAACTGAACAATTATTTCAAACAGCTGAACGAACATGTAAATTTCAATTATTTTTACAAAATCACATTGCGAAAGAATACCACAAAATAGATACAGCTTTTTGCTAGCAGATTTTAATGCAAAACTTTACTATCTAGAGCTACACAAAAGGATATGTGTATTATTGAAAGCTTCAGTTAGACATTCCTGTGCTTCTGTAGGCCATCTAAATATTGCCATTTTTACTACACATCCTTAAACTCTTCAAGTTCAATACTAGCTGTGAGTGGAATGGGTTAAAAGCGTAAGATTGCGAGGAGAATAAGAACTGAAGACTGGTGAGCAGGATTGTAAACATGTGCAAGTGACCTTGCAGCTGCAATGACCTAAAGCCTGGAGAGCAGTCACGTAGGAAAACACATATATCGTACCTACTGTTGTTATCCTCTGTGTGTTTGACAAGTAGAAGTTTGACAAGGTGTGTGGTAGACTTGGAGGCACCTGTTGGACACGTTGGAGCTCCCTGCCTTGTTATGGAGAAGATCAGACCCACTTGTTAACCTCTGCTTCAGGGATCCTCTGGTTGGTGAGGCAACAAAAATATCTTTTCTTTGCATTTCAGCAGTGGGTCTTTGGTTGTTTCTGCTGCCTGCCTGTCTGTGTGGACTGACACATTGGGTGTAGTTGGCAGGATCACGGAGCTCCCAGCGGTGACTCCCCACATTCTGGGATGGCCCAGCACTGAGCACTGGCACCCTGTGGCTATGTTCCTAGCTACCATGGTTCTGACGGAACCATGGCCTGAAACAGAACACAAGGTAATGGTTACCCCCCAGACGATTGAGACAGCTGTGTATGGATTGCCATGGAAAGTAACACCAGAGTTTTCTTGTGAGTTAGCAAGAAGATTAGGATGGTTGTTAGTTACCAGTCTTAGAGCTCTTGGCTGTGAAGTTGTCACATTATGGAGTAAAATGAGAGAGCGGGAAAGGGTAGTCAGAACTTTACCAGATGCTACGGCCATCGCACAAGAAGTAATTACTACTCGAGCAGAGCACTGCTGTGGACTGCAAGACACTGCAGAACAGCTGGTGGAAGGCACAGGTATGGAAGATACGAGAACTGTGAAACCTTCATGGGATTCCAAGGAACAGTACAGAAATATCTGAGTGAGTCTTTGGATTCTGAGATTGAGTTTGAGTCAGAGTTAGAAGATGAGAAAGTGGTAGCAGCATAGCAGCTGCTTTGGCAGTGAATGCCAGAACATCAGAAATTAAAGTTTGGCAGGTCCTCCCACACTGCCGTTACTGTAGCCACTTACCAGGAGGGAGAGATGGCCCCATGTTCTTTTAGCTATTAAATGGTGGTCTGGGTGGATTTTACATGTGTTAGCTCTGATAGATACTAGAGCTGAAATTATTATGTAGCAATACTAATGATAAAGATGCCCCACCACAGATGCGTGGACTGGGAGGAAATCCCACCCCTGCCCTATAAACTAAGGTTGCCTTAACAGTAGGAAATACCAGTCTGTTTACCACAACAGTGTTAACTGCTCCAGTTAAAGAATATATTTGAGGTACTGATGCATTGGCAGGATGGACGGTTGAAACATTAAACAATCACTTCTGCTTTGGGACTTTGCAAGTGGAATCGTATGTATTATTTGATCTGTGAGTATTTTGCATGGGTTCCCAAAGGAGGATCCCACTGTGCTGCCCATGCCTGCCAAGGTGGTGGCCATAAAACCGTATTACGTCCTGGGGAGAAGAGGAAGTTACTCAAACCATTCAGACGCTTCAACAAGTGGGAATGGTTAAAGAAGCCATGACTACTTGCAATAATCCTATTTGACTTGTTCAGAAATCAAATGGCACTTAGGGATCGGCTGTAGATTATAGAGAATCAAAGTCACCCCTAACACTTGCAGTTATAGTGCTAGACATAGTTACTCTCAGAAAAAATTAACAAAAATGTACAGTGTTGAAAGGTGGTGACAGATCTTGCTAATGCTTTCTTTTCAACAGTCATTGCTTCAGAAATCTAAGACCAGTTTGCCTTTATTAGGCAAGAAAAGCAATATACTTTTCAAGTACTGCCTCAGGGATATAAACACAGTCCCTCCATTTGCCACCAAATTATAGTGGCTGATGTTTGGCTGTTTACCATTCTACTGATTATCTATTGATTTCAGCAGTCACAAGAAGAAATTAAAGTAGCTGCTGAATCACTGAAGTGCATGTTCAGGACTGAGGCTGGGCAATTAATTCAAACAAAATACAGGACCCTAGTATTTCTTTTATTTCAGGTATCTTTAATGAATACCTGTGTTTATCTATAGCATTGGAACGATAGTATCAGTGTCATAAACCCAACACCAAACAGAAGTTCTGAAAAAGCACAGGCCATAGCTCTTCAGTTTGTGTGAACAAACTATCCCATCTCAGGTTACAAAACGCAGAATAGTATTAGCTGAAGGAGTTGGAGCAACAGAGTATGTATTACTGGAAGGAAATGACATTCCTATTTTCCTCCTTTATTACAGGCTTGCTCATCGCGCTTCACAGTCTTGTACCATAAGCATATACCCTGGATATATTTCTGCAAGATCCATATGTAAATACTTGGGTATGGTTAGCCTGTTGTAACTCCTCACTGTTATTCTTTCAGCTAGCAAATATAGAACACCTGGCATGTGCTCCCACATTTAAACTGGACATCAAAAGCAACAGCTGCCTTAAATTTGGAAGTAGTGGCTGTATGCAAAGAAGCCTTACAACATCGATTTGCAGTGGACTACCTCCCTCCTCAACATCATAAACACTGTTCCAAGTTTGGAGGCCTGTGTTGGTCCAACATAACTGACTGATCCGCTAGTGTCACTACAACATTCAACATCTCTAGGACTTGATGCATCAAGTGAAACAAGCTACTGGTGGTGCCTGGTGAGCTGTGGTTCAGTGCCCTGGCAGGAGGGGTTGAACATTTAAATCAAAACAGTATTGTAGGGATATGTTTATTCCTTTTCCAATATGTTTTTATTACACACCTCTGTAAATTACCCTCTCTCACACTGTCAGCCCCAGCAGTAGCAGTCTCTTGAGCAAAGGGGGCCAAATGGGGAGGAATGGGTTAAAAGTGGAAGATTAGCAAGGAGGATAGTCAACACGCGCAAGCTGGCAAAACACAGTCTGGAAAGTAGGCATAAAGGAAAATATCAGTCATACTTACTGTTTATCCTTCGGGTGTTTGACAAGTAGAACATTTGTGTATAGCTAACATAGGTAGTGGGGCTCTAATAAACATGTTTGGGCTCCCTGCTTTACTAAGGAGAAGATCAAAGCACAGTAGTAAACTACACCTCAACAGGGATAAACAGTAGGCTTGGAATTCTTTAGCATGGACCAAACTCAGTGATTTTAGAACTTGTTAGGAGTAGGAATAACCCAGACCAGGTAATTGCAGTTTTCTGATAGCCCTGCAGAGACAAAGTTTGTCAGGAGAGAGAGTAGCTGCTTGCTTTTCATCTCTTCCCTTCTTGTCTCCCAGCTGAGAGCAGCAGTGGCTTCGCAGTAGAGCAGAAACTACCACACAAACATTGCAGATGGGGAAAGAAGCTGAGAGACCCAGGAAGGCTCTTCTTGGGTCCCCATCTCTCACCTATCACCAACTCCACCCTTTAAGCAGCACAGGAGAAAGCGGAAAAACACAAATTGGGTGCTATTCCTAAACTGATGTTTTAGGGTTAATACTAGGATAGGTAATGACTTCAGTACCTCAGAGACCAACATCTGTTGCAAGGTACAAAGAAAGTCATTTGAGGACATGTATAAGTATATGGTAATTTTATTTATTTAGGTGGAGAGAGAGGTTTTTTTGTGCTTACTGCTGGACTGACATAATTCAAGGAAGAAATAGGGGAACAGCGCTGTTAAAATATTTCCTTGGGAGACTGAAACAAGACAGGTCCAAAGGACAGAAATTGCTTTTATTAAAAACATTCTAAAAGGTTATTTATAAAATACATTTCATTATCTGCACTTGGAAACAATTCAGGAATATACTAATGGTGAGGCATCTTAGACTTTCAGAATTTCAACTCACAATACAAGCTTTAACTGTACAAATTTGTCATACACATAATGCCACAGGCAACCGTATTCAAGATTTCCAGGAGAGGTTGTAGAAGGATTTCAGCCTTCAAACATCAATTTATTTAAACAAAGACTTTTGATAAGCAGTACGTCTGCATAGCTGGAAATGCCCACTTAGTGCAGCATCCTGCTCATCTTTAAAATACAATGGTTTGTGCCAAAATACAGTAGTAAGATCAAAGGCAAAAAATTAATAAATAAGGTTGCATTGGGAGATAGCTGATGTACAGTAGCTTTTCTACTTAAATCTGTAGAGAAAACTGAAAGAATAAATACCCTGTTGTGAATTTTTTATCTTTATTTACAAATGAACAACTCGCCTTTCCCTTACAACTCCCAGATTAAAACTGGAGATTTTTAACCTCCTCCAGACTGAAGGAGTATGCTAAATAAAATAGTACTTCATTTATTTGTATTGTTTAAACAGTCTAAGGTTAACTCCCTCATTTCTGCCTAACTTGTCCCAAAACTGCAAAAAGCTTTTAATAGTTTAGCTCAGGTGCAGTGTGGTTTTATTGTAATCTGTTTTATTGCACTGTGTAAAATAAGCAGACCTGCATTAAACAAACAAACAAAAAACAACCTGAAGTCCTACAAAAATTCCACTACATTTTGAGATGAATTTGCAGGAGGGCAGAAAAAAGGCCACAATGACTCCAACTACTCTGGAAAATAGATTGAATATACAGAAATATAAATGCAAGGCAACTGCATGTGAGAACTATACTGTGTATTTGCATCCACCCATAGCTTCACTGAAAAGACTTCCTTCAACTCAGGAACTTACCTTAATTTAGCTATTCACCTTAGTCCCTTACCTCCCTCACTTTTATAAACGTGCAACATTTTATTTGAATATATTATCACATTTTACTAGAATTCCCATCTAGATGGGAAGACAGAGTCACTTTCAAAAGGTACAAAAGGAGGAAAAAAAGGCATCAGAAAAGTCACTTTAGTTTTCAACTCAGTGAAATTAAACATCCGTATTTTGGGAATCTTCGTCAAGTTAAACAGCACCCGTGGAATGGCTGCACAAAACTAAAATCCAATTTCAGAGGTTTTTAATAGGATTACTTCAAAGACATGTCTAGACTACAGCTATGCAAACAGCTGCATCAGCACAATTGAGAAGGCAGTGCCATAGATCTGGTCTACTGCCAGGAGAATAATAGGCCTATTTTAACATGGTCAGAGTTTAAACTATAGATCTAAGCCCACACTTTATGTCTTGGCACGCTTATCGAAGTTATTTTTTGGAGCATACAAGAAAATGCTCAAAATCATCTGTTACTAGAGCTTACCTGATTAAGACTGCACGGATGGATGAAGAGAAGTCTTAGCTAAATGTCTTCACTGTAGAGTTCTAAACAGATAGAAAACCCTTTGGCCCATTAATTAATGTTTTAACTTTCCATAAAAAAGCTAAACTTCACAATTTTTTTTTCAATTGTATCATTCTTCTCTCCTCATATTTGCTAGATAGGTGAGTGGCAAAATATTTGCCTAAAATGAAGTCCAAAGAAGCGTTACCTCAAATCCTGAGTTACAGGCTCTGCTTCCTTCTCAGATGAACAGCTACCATCTCTAAATCTATGCTGAGTTTAGAGCGGCGATATGACACAGCTTAAAGCAGAGATTCTAGCTAAAAAGTAAGACAAAGTTGGATGAGTTTTCATCAACTAGAGGAATGAGACTTCATCCAAGCAGTTCATTCTGTCCTGCACTTCTTCCCCTAAAAACAGTAGAGCTGGGGGGAAGATGTCATCCAGAATGTTTCAGGAAGTTAGCCATTGTAGACACACTAAGCAACTCCACATTAGCAAGAGCTAAATTTCTTAATATGTTTTGACTCAAACATGAGACAGTAATTTGCCGCGTGGTCTTTGTAAAACTAGTATGCTGTTATGAACAGCAGAAGATTCAACGGAATGCATAAATCTCATTCAAGCTGCAGTATGCCTTTTAGAAAGGTTTTTCAATGCTTAAATGACTCATTTTAATAAATAAATTTTAGTTCAACACTGCTAGTGCTATGTGCATTAACACTGCTTCACATTCTTCCAAGTAAAATGTATTTGACACAGGAACATCCATACTACAATGCTGTATTATTTCTAGCCTTTGGTCACGCTCCCTTTATATTTAATTTTTAAACACTCTTCCAGATTTGCTAATAAAATTTAGCAAAAGAATGTGAGAGCATCATCTTTAGGATTTTCATTCTATATCCAATCTAGAAGCAAACACAACTTCAAAGACAACTTCAGAACTTCAAAAATCCCTCGTACCTTTAAGGTAACATTTAACTCAAATAGATTACAAAAAGAAAAAAAAATATTATATGGCAAAGGTTAGGCTCCACTGACAGTCATCTGAATATGCACCATCAGAGTATGCTTTTGGAGAGATGGGATGCAATGGGAAAGAGTTTATCTTTAATTAAAATTAGTCTTTCGTAAATGCTTATTGGGAATTTCTATAGCGCTTACTTGGAGAGGCCAGGACCCACCAACAATTCCTGCTTGGATAGCTACACCCATTACAACTGCAAGATCAGGGTCTACAGAGGTGTTGGGTTCCTTTCCAAAGAAATCCCGAATAACTTCACGTATTTTAGGAATCCGAGTGGAGCCCCCAACTAACACAATTTCATCCACTTCCTCTTTGTGTAGGTGGCCTTCCTTCAACACCTGCTCAATGGGAACAAGAATCTTCTTAAAAAGGTCCTCGTTCAACATCTCAAATAGTTTCCTAGAAATTTCTCTTTCAAACACAACTTTGACAAAGTTGTTTTCTCCATCTGAAGCATCTCCAAGATTTTTCAAGTCTTTTCTTTTCTGAGAAGGCTTGCTGTTACGAAAAGTATTTGGCTTCACCTCACTTTCAGGAAGTTCTTTTGTAAGCTTCCTTTCTGGCATGGTCAACGACACCCTTAATGTAGATGCCTCATGAACAGTCAAATTTAATTTAACTGCTTCCACAGCCTGTCTGAGGCGATGTATTTCTTCTTTTCTTGATGGCAGAGAACCATATACTTGATTGAGTTGATCATATAAATGCTGCATCAACCTCTGATTAAAATCCTGTCCTCCGAGTTTGTTGTTCCCTAAAACATCAGAATAGAGTGCATCAGACATCACCTTTGAAACTTCAGAAAGCAGCACGCATCTTCTCTTTACTGGGAGATAGAACTTGAGGTCCAGAACAATGATACTAGGACCGTGAGCACAGGACAAGAGCTAATACAACTAGGAAAACAGACATAATTATCATCCACTAAAAAGGACACGATTGACTGTAACTGATTTTTTTTCTACAGACAAAAATAAATAACAAGAAAAAATCTGTAGCTGGTGGCATGTCACTGAAGTGCAATAACTCACAGCAAATTATTTTCCCAGCTAAAATTCCCAGAAAATTTACATTTCTCTCTGCCCAGAATGACTTTTCTGTTAGTACTACCAGAGCGCAGCTTTATTGGAATTACTGTTTTAACGTTTTCAAGTCATTCAATGGTTTCATCCATTCACAAGAAAAAGTTACATGCTATTGAAATACACAGAAATACCCTAAAAAAGCAGAAGAAAGCGAGTAAATGCAAGTAGTGAAGTTCAAGTTCTATTAACAAGTATGTCTTACATTAGCCTTCAGAGAGAGTAGTATTCTGTATTCTCAATTACTTCTAGAAGATTATTCTTGCACCATGTTTCCAAAACCTCTCAAATAATTGCTCATGGTTTCCATTAAAGAGATTTAAAAGTGGCCTGCCAGTTTTCATCTGTGTTGAATAGTACTCTCAAAGTTTGCACCTGTCTGCTATGAGTGAAAAAAGGAATTCACTTAACAGACATCCATCTAAATAAATCAGAATGAAGTGGCAGAGCATTTCCTGCTGTTCCACTCTTACTGGACATCAAACACTGCTCATTCAAGATGATGCTAAAAGTAGCATGGCATCTCAGATCTATCGAAATCTGGGTCATCTGCAAAGCAGTTGTGTATTTGCTCCAATTTTACTAAATGTTGCTGCCTAAACTCCCTGCCTAGTGATGAATCACTGTGGTATATATGTATTAAAAAAACCTTAATTCTGGGTTAGTGGAATGCAGTTACCAAACCCCATGCAACTGCAGTGGAGCCAAATGCAAGACAAGGAGGTTCTAAAGCACTCAGCTTTAGTAAACTGATTTGGTAAAAACTCTCAGCTCAAACAAAGGTAATAGAAAGCTTTAGAACAAAGGATCTTCTATAAGCAGCAGCACTTACACTATTAAAAATCAACAGCCTCGGATAAAATTGAACCACAGTTTGTAACTCTGAGTCAGTTTAAAACTGAATTTCTCTTAACTGGTGAAACAAATTGCAAACCTGGTTGTGTATGAAAGGCAGTTACGAACACTTCATTGTGAGACTGGTATGTTTTAAATAACGTCCCCAATGGTGATTTGAGGTGCATCTTTCCCACTGCTCCTTCAGAAAAGTAAAGCATTTTTCTCACCTGCCATGGCTCGTGTGAGGAACATCCCTCCCTGCTTGTTCAGCAGGGACACATCCAAAGTTCCTCCACCCAAATCTACCACCAGAACATTAAACACATCAGCTTTGTGGAGTCCATAAGCCATAGCCGCAGCTGTGGGCTCATTGATTACTCGCAAGATTTCTAGCCCTAAAAAAAGAGCAAAGCAATAGTCGCACACACTTCCAAAAACTGTATTTCTCACACTGTAACAACATTTACCGTTAGTTATTTTGAACTAACCTTAAGTGAATTGTCAGCTACAAGGAAATAGTTCATCAAGTATTATTGCTTAGAAAATTATTTTCCTTACTTAAGCCTGAAGTAATACCACTTCAGTGTCAGGATGAAGGCACGAATTGTGACCTACACAAATATGTTTTCCTGTGAGACCCCTTGCTAAGTAGATTCCACATCCTACTTGTGTTTTAATCATTGCCTAAGTGTGCACTGTATGTTCTCTCTACTTGCAGACGACCAAAAGAACTACCTTCCTTAGACTAAGAGTCAATGTCTTCTAGCTACCTATGTTTGCCTTAGTCTTCTGCATCTGTTGGTACCCAGGAGTTCTCTGCTGTTCTTCACAGTTGTTATTAGTCTTAAAGAAAAATCCATTCTAAGGCTTTCTATCCTCCCTAGACTTTACCACTAGTGAAATAAATGTAAAGATAATTTAAGGCTCCATAGAACAATGCTGGAAATAAAAAAAAAAAAAAAAAAGACAACACCTGCAAGGTTAGCGGCCTTAATGGTGGCATTCCGTTGCCTTTCATCAAACT
The DNA here is from genome assembly GCF_002078875.1 of Numida meleagris. Classification (NCBI taxonomy): domain Eukaryota; kingdom Metazoa; phylum Chordata; class Aves; order Galliformes; family Numididae; genus Numida; species Numida meleagris. The sequence goes on from NC_034409.1 coordinate 95,964,776, forward strand.
CTGCTGGCACAGAGATGACTGCCTTCAAAATGGGCACACCAAGATGGTCTTCTGCCATTCTCTTCAGTTTGAGTAGCAGCTGAGAGCCGATGTACTCCGGAGTTACGCGAAAGGTTTCATTAGTTGTCACAGAAAATTCAGCGGATCCATCGTTGTTGAAAATCTAGGAGGAAAAGCAACACAACTCATAGGTAAGTTGTCTTTTTCTTACATTCTCTTCCCTGCTACCACCAAGTGTTAGATTCACATAGTGCTTGTTTATTCTGGGAAAGATAGGGATGTACTTTTTCCACTTTGTTAATCACATTTATTCCTTGATTGTAAACAACTGCATAATCAACTTCAATGCTACATGATACAACCACACAATTGAAGATGAAAGTAATGATTTTTAATCATTAAATTAATTCTACTCATAAAGCTTCCCACGGGTTCTTCGTTCTAAAGAAGGTAAATAGGTTGGTATTGGGATAGTTCCTCTTAACAAGAATTCAAAGACCGTTTGCAGTAACTGAAAATGTGTCTCTTTTCAGCAAGTACTGCATCAGGGTAAATGAACAATTTTATATATTTTTTTAAAGCAGTTTTCAAGATCAGTTGCTGGTTAAGTGTGCACTAGAAAAGTGCCAGGGAAAAGTGCACTGGGACAGAAAAGACGTCAACTTTTATACTTTTTTTTTTTTAATATGTATCTCAAAGCAAAATAAAGTTTCAGTAAGGTACAGTTAAAATTCCAAGTTGGAGCTTATGCTGGAATGTACTCTAGAAACACATTTCACAGTAGAGGACAGGAAACTCAGCAGCTCTCATGCTGAAGTACACCACTTCCACCAGCATTTCCTCCTCCTCTCTCTGGGTACATCTCATGGTTTCCAGGCACATCAGATTTAGCCGAATGACTCAGAGTCAGAAGAACTGGTTCTTCAGTACGTATTTCAAGCTTTGTACTGCTTGGAGAGAAGCAAAGATGATACCTGCTCACCTTAAAAGGATACCTGCTACTTTCACTCTTCAGTTCTTCTGAAGTGAAGATTTTCCCAATGAATCTTTTTGCATCATATATAGTGTTCTGAGGGTTTGCATCAGCAAGTTCTAGGCCATCATATCCTACATACACATCTCTGTCCGTGAAAGACACTATACTAGGAATGCTGTTGTGCCCGTTTTCATCCGCAATAACCTTCACCTGCCCTGTTCCAGGAAGGAAGACGCCGACAGAGCAGTAAGTTGTGCCAAGATCAATCCCAATTACTTTTGGTGTAGGCATCGGTAAATATTGTTGCGCTAGATAGCCAGCTAGCAGGAGAGCCAGGATTGCTGAACCTGAAACACAAATTAATAGGTTAATTACTATTTTGGGAATAATTCCACTGAATGACTCTGATAGGAGACCTTGTTAATGAGGTTGTATGAAAGCCACGCAGAAATGACAAGCTCCCAAATCAAGCACACCCTCCAGCTTCACCAGGAGTCTTGGAACAGGGAGACTTAAACACACGCTCACTCTTGCTTCACTCCCAACTCCCTGAGAGCACCCGCCCACAGCCGTGAGTCTTCCCTACGCCTTGAAACAAAGAGGTAAAATAGCTTAAAAACACAGAATCATTTTTCCATTTTACACGTAACCAACATAGGAACAAAACCAACGTGCGAGGATGGTCACGGCTGCGTTTCAACAAACCACTGAGCAGCTTTCTGTCAGCTACTTGTCAGCAACCTGCCGCAGAGCACCGAGCTCTACAAGCATGGGAACACCCCGAAACCATAACGCTAACGGAGCCATCAAGAAAAGCCGCTCCGCGCTGGCAACGCGCACACCAGGCCGCCACACCCCTGCCGCACCCGCCCGCCTTCCTGCCGACCCCAGCGCTGCCCCGACCCCCTCGGCAGCCCGCACGCACCCAGCACCGCCATCTGCCCGGCCATCGCTGCTCGCCGGCTGCAGCGGCACCGGCCAAGGCCGACTGCTGACGGGTCCTTCCGGGCCGCGCCGCGCGGCACGCCGGGAATTGTGGTGCGCAGTTCCCCCCCACCCCGCCAGCGCTCGCAGGCTGCTCGTAAGGAAAAAACTACAGCTCCCAGGAAGCACAAGGACGTGTCGCTTTCCGGCGGGCGCCGGCCAATGGGCTGAGAGGAGAGTCACGCGGCAGCGGGTCGGTAGGGAGGATGCGTGGCGCCTACTTTTGCGCATGCGCAGAAGGCGTCCGGCCGCCTCGCGGTGCTTACTGGGAGCGGTAGTTCTGTTGGTACGGCGCGGCAGCTGCCGGGGACGGCAGCCATCATTGCGACCTGGTGCTTGTGGCGGGGAGGGCCCGCTTCGCCACGCCGCCGTGCGGTGGTGGGCGGGCAGGCAGGCAGGCAGCCCCACGGGCCCTACGCGGGTGTCATCTGAGCCCCAGCCTGGCCAGGGTGTGATGCACGAGGTGCGAAAGGCTGCCAGTTGGGCACAGCCACATCAAAGCACGTCAAAACCGTGAGGCCTTTAGTTACAGTAACTGCTATTTCTTATGGTCAGATGCTTCTTAGTGAAAAATATTTATACACGAATAGCAGATAACAAATAGCACATGGAAGAAAACTTGGGCTAACTTCTGTCGCACTTGCCGTCTCCAGTGCCTCTAGTTCTCCTAGTAAGGAATGGAAAGATGCATAACCCAAAATTGCTCCCGGGAGCTTACTTCTTTCAAAGCTTCTGTGTACAAAAAGTGACACCCCTTTAACTTAATAATGAATGTATGCATCCTCTGTTGTTAATGTAATTATGGTGATATGGGTCATTCTCTGCATGAAAGTGAAAAGTCCTCGGTAAGGGGAGAGAAAGTTAAGCCACCTTAATGACCTATCATATAACTGATTTTCTTGTTATGTATCTAACTTGTTTTCCAGACATTGGTGTTGAATACTTCCATCGTGTCTCTTTAAATGGCAGCATTGTACAAGTGGCCATTCTAAAGCTGACTGAGTGTAGAAGAGCTTGTATCATAGAATCACAAAATCATTAAAGTTGGAAAAGGCCACTCAGATCACCTAGTCCAACCACCAACCCATCACACCGTGCCCACTTACCATGTCCCTCAGTGCCACATTCACTTGGTTCTTGAACACCTCCAGGGACAGCGACTGTACCACCTCTCTGGGCAACCTGTGCCAATGGTTGTTTATGGCAGTTCTTCACCCATGTAACTGAAGAGCTGGCACTTTTTATTTTATACAACTGTCAGTGGATGGTAAGCACTTAAAAAAAAAAAAAACAACAGATTTTATAGTGACATATATTTATACATATAGCGAAACAGTGAAAACAGGGAATATGATTAAATTGGAGTTTGCTGAAATTTTTATATTTGATAGTCACCACATGCTTTAGTACATATGGATCCCATCGAAATCTCAGACTTCTGAAGACAAACATGCAGGAATGCTTTAAGAATACTGTGACGGAACCTTATTTGGAGATTTTATCCTTTCTGAAGCACTGGCCAGGCTCTGTTTTAATCCTTGAGGTTAAGACTCTGAAAGGCACTGGGATCACTCAGTGAGGTGCATGCTGAAGGAGAGAATTCACATGCCCTCTCCTATACTGCTTCTGTTCCATCTCCTCAAAATAAAGCTGCGTCATAAATGCAGCACATCAGCCAAGGCCTCCCTGCCTGACTCTGGCTCCCAGGAGGCCTGCCCGCTCCCTACAGAATTACACAGCACAGGACACCTGCCTGGGAGTCAAACCAAGGAGAGCATTGCTGCTCACTGCAGCAACTGCACATCACACCAGACTCTTCTTCAGGAGCCACCTTCCTCTTTGTGTCTGTTTTTGACTTTTGACTCATTGAAGCCTGTATCCACCCAGTTTTCTCTGTGATCCTTTGAAGGCAACATTTGTTCTTCAGCACCCGAACTCAAATGAGGTCCCAAAGTACCTATTTTTAATCCCACATCTCCATGATGTCCCAGGGTCTGCTTCTGGCTAATCCATCACCTACAGAAAGATGATTCCTCTTGCATCTGCAGAATAGGCAGAAATAATCCTAGTGAGCTTGCATTTTTTTTCTGCGGCATTACCAGAGTGTCTTCTGGATGGAGTTCTTAGTGTCAGTGGTGTTGAAGCCACTTCTTTTATTTACCCTCACACCATTCTCATTTTCTTCCCTTACCTGAGGGCATGCTGACTTCAGGGTTTCTTAAGAAAAGTTTGATTTTACACAGAACAATTTTTTTTTTTTTTCCCACTTTTCATTGGTCCAGAGGAAGAGGCTTATTTAGTTGGGAAGGGAAGACTGTGGGCAGTTCCTGCCCCTCTGACTGCCTACTGAGGAACACAAGTGTGGTTAGGAGCAGACACTGGAAGGTAAGTCTTTTTTTCCTGAAATGATGTGTTTTAGCCACAACACTGTAATGGCAGGCAAGGCCCATACTGCAGTGTTTAGCACTCACCCATAGGTGGGCAATACAAGCTCAGACCCACACACCTCAATTCTGGTAGATCAGGGCCTCTGGTGTCTGGCACAACTGTCACTGAACACTTTCTGGTATCTTTGCTGATTTGGCTGTTTGTGCTGGCTGTGCAGCACTGATAAACCCTTGGGGACAGCACACCAGGCTATCAACGTTACCTGCCACTGATGCGAGCAGAAGGTAGGCATGTGACCTACCTCTGGGGGTCCGGGCCAAGAGCCTAGTTATGCTTATTAGTGCATCTACTCACTCTGGTAGTAAGCTTTTTAAAACATTTCAAAAGGTTTGGAGGGATTAATTTCCTTCAACGGGATAATGTTTTCTCCTGGTGCTGTAACAGGTGGAGGTAAACATGTTTATGTCTACAAATAGCTTAAGGGAGAGAATTGTTCTTACAATGTAAGAGCAGAGGCTGGTTTTAAAACACACTCCTATCAGATAGGAACTAGTATCTGCAGGAAAAAACTGTTACACTGGGGAGTACCCATGAAAACATAGACCTATGATGTGTTAAACACAGTTCAAGCGTTTGCTGAATCAAATAAAGCTTTTTTTTCATTTCTGGAATGCTTTGCATCGGCTGTATTCCTGCACTCTGAGAAAAGGGAACCAAGTTTGCAAAGCATCCTCTCTTCTGCACAGAACAGGGCTTCCTCTTCCTAGGGTAGACTCAGTGAGTGCTTTCTGCACCATGTCAGCCATTTCCAAAACATTGTCCAAAATCAAAACACAGAATACCAGACTATGGTCAAAAGCAGAGTTTGCTCCCAGCAACGCGGTTTAAACAAACAGTGTGCCCCTGTGCAGGAGCAGCATGAGAGGGATTGGAATCCACTTCCCAAGTGGAGGGTGTGGTCAATGTCTCCTTGAGAAAAGAGACAATTTACTTAAGTGCTATAATCTGAAATCTCATGTTTAGTTTTTAAATCGGTACAGGTGAGTTCTTAGCCTTGGTGCAATCAGATCACCAAAATTACAGAAATGCAGAGAACTGTCTCCTCTACATTATTAAAACGTTGACCTTCTCCTGCTGTATCTGACTGGGGAAGGGAAGGATTTCATCAGTGTCCAATCTTCGTCTGTGACAGACAGTTCAATGTCAGGCAGTTGGAAGAAAAGTATAACCTTCAATTGAGATGCAAAAGTTTCCATTTAAATTCCCGAGTACAGCTTAAAGATTTCTTGCTCCCACTGCCTGGCTGTTGTGAAGGTGTGCAGGGAATCCTTAATTAGTCAGAAACCGGCTCTCCAGCTGGAGGCACTGCACGCTGCTGCAGGGCTGCTCAGAGATTCATAGCCAAAAGCAGGAATGAGACGCTGGCGTCAAGCTTCCAGCAGATGTCCCTGCTATGCAGGATTGCTTTTTATTTTTAAGGGTAACCTGCAGATTCATATGAAGCATATTAACCTTTTGCAATCGTTATCCAAATTCTTGTAAAGGCATAAGTCATGAAAATGGTGTCTCATTTTTCAATGCAGTTTGTTTAATTCTCTTAACATCTCCATTTCCCTGAAGCCTTGTGAAATCATTTTGAAGTTAACAATGAAATTTTTATTTCCTCTCTCATGAATACAGTTGCAGTCATAGCATAACCCAGAAGCGTTTCAGGAAAAAAAGTCTGCAGACAGAATGGGATTTTCACTGGTCTCTCTCCCACCTCTCTACTTGAATTTCTGTTGGTCTACACACTGATGACAGCTTGCTGTGATGTCAAAAAAAAAAAAACAAAAACAACAACAACAACAACAAAAACCCTCTATTTAAGAGATGAAATAAGTTTGGCGTTTATTGGCCCGATGACTGGGAGCTTCTGTTTTGCTTCACTGCAGTGCCATTCATGAGATGTTGCAAGGCCAAGAGCTGAATGCAGCTATGAGATTAGCTGCTCCTTCCCCATCCACCAGCAGCCTGCCTTGGTGGGCCTGAATCTTGGATTAAATTTGTTCCTGGGTCTGGAGCACATCATTCAGCTTCTGCTCAGCTAAGGTGTCCCATGTAGAAGCAGAGACAGCCATACCACAGAAACTGTGTGACAGGAAAAATCGATCACTTGTATGATGTTTTGGTGGAAACAATGTGCTGCAAATCACAACCTGGAGCACAGGAATGAGGATATGATTGGGAGTCTCATCATCTGCTTGAATCATGAGAGTGATAATGATAATGAACAAGAGTCCTAGCAGTCTCCCAGGAGGACATTTTCTCATTTGCATTGTGGTGTGTATATGAAATCCATAGAGATGTCAGTCAGATGTATCAATTTTATCTATTGGGCATGACAACAAAAGGATGAACAGAGGAATGCACTCAGATATAGCTACTTTAACACTCAGCTCCCCAGGCCAAGTTTAAGAGGTTTTGCAGTATGTTTAGACAGAGAAAAGTCCTTCTTTTCTGTTTGTGGGGTACTGATGCTGATGTCTCGGAATATTTATTTTATGGTGATTCTGTTCTTTTCCTGAAGGTATCACCTAGAGTACATCAGTGAGTTTATACATGGCATAAGAACATTTGGGCCTTTCTGGTGAATCACTGGCACAGGCAATCTATTTTATTTAACACTTAGAAAAAGTATTTTCAAAGGTACTCTAGGAGCAACTGTGCTATGTCATACCTATTTTCACAGAAGAGATATTCCATGACCTAAATTATTTCTAATCTAGGTATGCAAGAGAAACAGTAAGAAATAGAATAGAAAAGGTTGTTCTTCACACAGTGTGAAGTGGAGGAACACAGAAACTGACTATACAACTCCAGAACAGACAATGAGCGTGGAGACCAAGTATGGTTTGAAACAACATGTATCAAACACTACTCAAGGCAGGTCCCTACAGAATCAACCTTCTTCCATTCCTATAAGGAAAGGGACTTGTATCAAGGGTAGCCAGCAAAAGATCTAGTGGGTCAGAAGTGTCCTCATTTATACATTGCTCTTTGGAGAGAGTGGTAATGGCATTTCCTAATTGTCTTTTGAGTACAGGAACTAAAGTTGGCATTATTTTCTGAATGTCCAGCATACTTCATTGTAACCAATACATAGTTCAAATATGACTAAGTTGTCAGCAAGCTCATATGGTGTTATACAAACTCAGTCTGGTTTTATTTCCGATTGTACCATGTGGAACCAATAGCACTTGACAGCGTATCCCACAATGCCTCTTATGTACTCTAGTCTATCTGAAATGGGGAAAGAAATTTTGAAAGCACCCAAAAAGAAAACAGGCTCATCAGCCTGAGTCAAGGTCCTTAATGTTGCTTCATACCTTCCCAGCACCTCTAGTCAATTGACGTCTGCTTTGCATGAGTCTTTGCCTATGCTAAGGCTTACAACGTACCTGCAGGGTTCTTAAACCTATTTCTGACAACGCTGATGGAATCATTCCGACATTAGTCAGATTACTCTTACAAGACAAGCAAAGATGTTAGCCACGGCATGTCTTCTTTTCTCAGCATCATTCCCCCACACACTGTCATGTGAGTAGCAAGTGTCTGTTTAGCCTGGAGAAGAGTTTGTTGGAAGCAGATACTGTAAAGTTAGAGCCATTCTAGAAAAAGAGTGCTTTGCTGCTGAAAATGATCCATCCACCAAAGCAGAAATGAGCCTCTCTGTGCAATCACAATAAAATAATAGCCCCACGCCAGCTCTCTCTCTCTTTCTTGAATGATTGTGCTGTGTATAGGTCTGCTGGACTGCATCAATACCTTCTTACAGCCAATAATTCATCCTCATGCTTTTGGCTCAGTCCCGCTGCTCAGATATGCAAGAGCATGCTTCTGCCCATTTGAAAAATCAGCTGCTGTGTATGCACACACCAGCGCCGTAGTAGACTTTACAAGATACGTGCAATCTGCGTGCCAGCATGTCTGTGGGCACTGAGCCCTTAAGCTTCAGAATTTTTTTTGCAGAATACAAAGTAGTGTTAAAAATGTAACTGTATGTTTATGTTATCATTCTAAGAAACATTTTGATTATGTGCAAACAGTCTGATTGGGCGAGGAGGGTCTGTTTTTCTTTTTTTTTGCTCTTTTTAGCGCCTAGCAAAAAGGGACCTGGGGCTGTCAGCATGCCTAGGTGCTCCCACAGTACCAGTAATAAGAATTAAACAGTAGAGTGAGGGAGACAGAGGGATTTTGCAATCTCAGAAGAATGTAATAGAAGTATATTAATTTCCACTGAATTGTTGGGCAGAGAATGCTTCTCTTCGTATATCTGGACAAGCTCCAAATATTTCTAGTCTCAGTATAATAGCTCATTTCTTGCTGTCAGTCAGTCCCAAAGTGAACAGCTGACGAATGTTGATTCTTTCAGATTTTCCCTTTCCTAAGGACCTTGACAGCTTCTGCTGCAGGAAAAAACAAACTTATTTCATTTTCTCCTTACCTGTTACCTCCCCCAGTAGCTGTCTTCTCTCTCACAAGGAGACACAGATTCAGTTTGTATCAAGCAACATCAATTCCTTAGCCTGAGTTCACTACAAGGGATCCAAGGAATAATACAATGTGCTATCTGTCCTCTCTCTGCTGCGTGCTACAGCAACCAAATTCCATGCTTTCATTTCAAAAGTAGTTAGGTTTGACAGGAAAAGTGTAGGGTACGTATAGATATGTAATGATGCAGTACTCAAAAAAAATGTAGTTAGATGGCAGCTACAAATCTACAGTACCTGCAGTAGCTGTACTGGTAGGTACTGTAGGTATATCAGCAAAATAAAACAAAAGCAAATGGTAAAGAAAGGTACTGCGAGTTCAGTGATAATAAATAGTCTGCACTGAAAGATCTGCATCCGAATCCTTGTTGCTATTTCATTCATTTAAAGCAGAACAGGAGTTGCATATCATATATCATCCTGTGCGTGCACAGTCAGTAACATGCAGCTTTTTGAAGTTGTATTAAGTATTTTTGCTGAATCCAGGGGAAATATGGCACGTCCAGATAGTTCCAAAGAGTACATGACTAGGAGCCAAATAGTCAAGCCTCTTTGGTAATTTAATTTCCTACGGTAGATCTTCCATAAAATAACACTGAACTGACTGTTACCTGCAGTCACTGGAGGCTGGTGATTCATTGCCATTCCATTTCTTCCTTCTGACTTCTGTATGTGAGTACGGATGTTATGGATTAGCCTTCTTCTGTGTGACTGGTTTATATATTTCAGTTCAGTTCATCAAGGCAAGCAAAGCACATTTACTTTTTTCTGGAATGTTCATTAGGCAAAAGCTTCACTAGCTTAAACCTTTCCCCAGTTCTCAGAAGAGCTCTATTTTTTTTTTTTTTTTAAGTGCCGGTTGATAGATTTTAACTGAATTTTGTGATCAACAGTTAGGAGCAGAACTCTTCCTGTAAAAGGCTGTCCTGAGAAAAATGCAGTTTTGTTTACAGCCTATGATAATCGTAATGAGATAATTCATGGAGGGTCTGTCAGGAAAACCAGCTTAGCATCTCTATGCCATTTTTAAACAACATATATCATCTGTCTACTTTTTCTCTCTCTCTTTTTTTTTTTTTTTTTAATCAAAGCATGATGCTTTTCTGGTCCTGCTCTGGAGGACAGCGAAGGCAACAGAAAAAAAAGGAACAGTTTTCTTTTTATGCACAAGTTCAGGGAAGGGATTTCTTCTGGGAAACAGAACTGCACCTCTGCTCCTCCTGCTGCTGGTTTCCGTCCAGCTCAGCCTCTGCACCCTCCCTAGTGCTTTGTGCTGCCAGCAGCTTTCCGGCTCGCTGAGCACGGGGAGCCCTATGCACGCAATGAGCTGATTCACCTGCTTGCCCTTCTGAGGGAGCACCGCACCCTCAGTAACACTCTGCCTGGCTCCTTTTGGAGCACTTTATTATTCAGCAGTTAACCACCCCTTTACAAATCCATCTATGCAACAATATTTTAGAGCTTGACAAAATTCTAGAAGTCAGGATCAGGAAGAAAGTTGTTCATGGTGAAGAAAAAAGACTGTACTTGTTGGATAGTACTTTAACCACCGCTAATGCCTTTCTACATCTGTTTCCCAACTCTTCTTTTATTAATATAGAATAAATGGTCTCAATCTGACTTTACATTTAAGTTATTCTATGTGACTATAATATTCTGCTTTTCTATCTGAACGGGCGCTCTTCCGTGTGAATGGTAAAATGGATAGAAGATCGCAGACATTAGAGGAGGAAAATCTGTATTAGACTGGAGTCCATCATCCTGCAAGGGTCTGCTACAGTACCATGAAAGAGGCTGTATCAGATATTAAACTGATATTAATATAGAAGCATTTTACATTATCTGAAATTAAAATGAGAGAGCAGCCTGGGAATTGATTTTTCACTGGTGTAGCAGTCCTCTGAGCAAGAGGTAGTGCCCAGACTGTTACCAGAAGTGGGCTGCCAGGTGAGCTGGTGCTGCTTGTGCCTGTCCAGCCTCAGCCCTGGTGCCTGGGGCTGCCATCCCCCTGGGTGGCTCCCACATCACCCCATGTTTTTGCTGGACAAGTGGGAAGGGGCATATTCTGTCCTTAGGACTTGGTCTAAAATCTGTCAGAGGCAGAGGGAGTGGAACTTCGATTTCTGAGCAAGGTTCACTGCTTCAGTGGGTGTCATTTCCCCCTGAAAAGCTCTGCTCTGGCCCCACAGCCCTGCAGGCAGCATGGGGCAGCTGCAGGTGGTAAGTCCTGCTTGGTCTCTAAAGGTTTGCTGGGAGAATGAAAAATCCCATGGCATTTTTGCAGATGAATGGACATAAACCTTTCAGCATCCTGGCTAGATTCAAAATTAAATTGACGTTTTCTGCTTAATTCGAATTTCTCATGCATTTTAATTGATGCAGCTTTAACTAATTCCTTGCTTCTCCCAGAAGAAGGCTGAAGACGGCTTTGAAACAGCCCTTCAACTGTTCCCTTTCTTCCTCTCCCTCCTAGATGTCAGGCAAAACAGAGTATTTAACAGTATTTTAAATGTGTATTGCTCTTTATGACAGTTACGGAAACTGGCATCATAGAACTATCCTTTTTCATAACTATTTTCTGTAGATTTTTTTCATCGGAATATGAAACCATGGAAAATAAGTGCTTTTACTGATGGAGTTAGAATTACGAGACAAGAAGTATCCTTAGTGAAGCACTTCACACTCTCAGAACATTTTTTTTTCTCTCAAAATACTTGCAGCAGAAGTACATTACACCTGGTGCCCTGGTTTCATTTCTGCATGCTGTCTTCTCAGAGGTTTCACATAGCTTACAAATGGAAAGTCTGGCTACACGGCATACATTTGCTGCTGATGGGCATAAATAGAGGGTATGCTAACAAAAATACTACATTTCTTCTCAATGCACTATAAATTTCCAGTGCTGAGTAAATACTAAACACAGTGGATGAGATATCCTGTTACTAAGGCAACCAACTTCCGTGTTATCTTTAAATATATATATACTCCCTGTGCTATTCAATAAAAAAAAAAGTACCTGTCAAGACCTAGTGAACTGAATTCTTGATGAGGGCTGTCTTGTGTAAGACTAAATGTTGTGGATGCCTCAGACTGGTCTTCCAGATTGACAGTAAGAGTAATTATAAACAGTGATGACTTTCAAGTTGCAGTGTTGGCCAACTTGTACAAAATAGGTATTAGGACTAACTTTTCTAGGGCCTTTGTATGCTATATGTACCTTCCAAGAATTTATGTATTTTAGTGTTTTGTAGCACCTCCTGAGGCAGCTCTTTTGCTCATCACATTGGATAGGCCAACCTATTCCTCAAGAATGGTAATTCTTATTTATAATGATCAAAACAAGAGAATTCCCAGCTGCATGGGTTATAATGAGCAATCTGTAAACCTTGCTGTTTATTTTTATTTCCATGTACATATTATTAACATTAGAACGCATCACATAATAAGCAAGTGTGCATAACTGCTCCAAAAGAGTAACTATACTACTTACACAGTAGTTCTCATGTTCACCCTCTCCCTTTTACCCTAAGAGAAGTGTCTGTCCCTTCTTTCACATCATTCCATAATGCCAGGAGGTCCTTATCCATGTCCCTCAATGGGTTCCTCTCTTTTCATGGCTTGAGTCCAAGTAATTTCAGCTTTTTCTAACATCTCAGTGGTGACACCATTATGTCTCCATTTTTAGATAATGCCAGTGATGCATCAAAACTGAGAAGAATCCTTGCTCCTGGTGAATCTGTTCTTAAAGAAATTTTCCTTACCCCATTTCTTTCTCATCCTTTTCAGATGTTTCCCTTGTGTGGTCATAAAGGCAGTGTTGTAATTAGGGAAACCCTTCATTCCAAGCACAATTGATGCAGTTCTTTGGCCCACTATCTCCCAACAGGGATAATAGTATTTTATGACCCTTCAGTCCAAAAGTTAAATATGTTTTAAGCAACGTGATCAAACCCAATACTTAACCGCAATGTAAATGTATTCTGTCTCATGCAGCCCTTTCCTTGCTCACCCACAGATGCTGGAGGAGAACACCCTCCCCTTTGAGGCCTCTGTCCATCTGCAGTTCCCCAGCAGCCCTCAGGCTGTACTTCTCTCTTTTCATCAAAAGGGAGACGTACAAAAATCTTGCTCTCAAAATCTACAGGAAACATGGATTACACATGCATGGAAATGTGGTTTTTTGTAACAAGAGGCCAAATCCTCAGACGTCTCTTCTACAGACATTTGTGCATCCTGTAAGAAAAAGAAAGGCCTGATCCCAATAAGGAATGTTTTTCTAAATTAATAATAATTTAAAAAACCCCTCAAGTCTGAGATACATTAAAATTTAAGGTGATGTTTGAGTATGTACTGTGGGTCAGGCTCTGGTGCTTTAAGGCATGTTGAGTACTGTTTTACTTGCAAGCAGTTCCATTAATTTCAGTGACCCAGTTATGGAGTGAGACACCACTCAGCGAGAGAAAAGATGTTAAAAATCAGCCCACAGTATTTGATGGTAATTTGATTTCTGTACTGCCTACCAGACCCAGTCACCCCGTTCCGCTTTCACCACAGTGCAGCATCTCTTTCATAGATGCTGACATCTCTAGACGGCTGTCAGCCTTTGTGATGAAGAATATTAGAATAACACTGTATCTGTTTCAATAAAGCCCATATGCATCCATTCATGAGCAGGATATTCTTTCAATGATTCTTGTAAAATTCCATGGCATTTTTAAGTTTCATATTCAGGTTTCTGTGACTATGGTAACTTCTGTGCATTTACATATTGTAGGCTGTGCAGCCGCAAAGTTGCATAGGAGATAATTGATTTTCTCCCTCAAGGAATTTGGTGCTCCACTTCAGAGATTGTCCTTTGGATTATCGACTCCTTATTATTAGTCATTTGCAAAATTATTGCCATGGCTATGAGGTTCGCAGACCTGTCAGACTTCTGTCTGCTTTTCCTCAGGGTTTGCTCCTTGACCAGGAATGTTTTAATCCTCTTATACTTGTTAGAAATAAAGCTAGCTGGCTCTGCTGGCACTTTCTCCCATAAGGCTGACATTTCAAATCAGTTTTTTATCAACACATGCTTCTTGCTTGCCTTTGCGATAGCCTCAAAAATGTTGCAAAGAGCTTGGTCAGTGATGACAACCTCTGCAGAGCACTGACCTACAGCAAGGAGAGGACCCTTTTCAAATGACTCCTGCATATTAGCAAATAAGTAGTTTGTGCTTGTACTTGGCTACGCTGTCGCCATTTTCAGTGTTTCCTGGTTGGGCTATCAGTTTGTTTATAATACCTCCATCCCCATTTTTATTTTTTTCTGTTTCAAATGAATTTATAACTCCAGCATAAACCCTGTTTATAATACCTCCATCCCCATTTTTATTTTTTTCTGTTTCAGATGAATTTATAACTCCAGCATAAACCCTCACTCTAGGCTAAATAGTGCATAAACTGCCTGCCTGCAATTAATTGAATTATTTACTCCAAAGTATCAAAATGATTAGAATAGCCTTTGAAGATCCAGTGGAATGGGTGTGTGTTTTTGTTTTGGACAGGACGGTCTTTTAATGACAAAGAGTGAAATTCATGTTTTATAAATATTTCACCAAACATCTTGATAGCCATTTACCTCCTAAAGCATATTTGTTTCTTATGTTGATTTTCACAGCATTTAAGACTTCACAGAAGTGGTAGCAGTCATGCAAATGTAATAGAGTATCTGAGTTTAAGGTACTGCTATTTCCCTATGTTTTCATGTTGTTTTCATAGCAAGAAAGTGCTGTTTATCAGTGCAGTCTCTGCAGTTTTCAAACACCACAGGTAGCAATTGGAGTGACTCAGTGCTTCCATTAATGTGTTTGGTTTCCTCTTTTGTGCCTTTGATGATTTCTGGCTTACAGTTAAGGTAATCGTCGAGTGGGAAGGATCTGGTTTTCATTTTGCAGTTTTATCTCACCAAGGCAGAGGGCTGAAGATGGTGGAGCTACTGCAATATCTCCCATGGCAGTAGTCTATTACTTTCCACGTTGTATGTTCTTTTGTTTGCAATCAAGCTCCAGCTACTACTGGAGGTACTGCTGGAGCTACTAGTGGTCCCCTACTGAGCTTGTCATCCTCTGGAGAAATAACAGAAGAATTGGGATCCAAAAATGCAGTGACAATTTTAGTGTCATTGTTTTGATAGCACTAGAGAAGGATTGATATGAAGGCATGGTGTTTTGGGACAAAACAAAAAGTGCTGTGACTATCAAGAACTCATTCTTACTTGTATAATATCAGCAGTAGTCATGCATATGCACGTGTGTATACATGAACCCCTCATTTTTCTTGGAATGGTTTTCTATTTGTGATGCCACTGCTCATCTGTCTTTGAGGGAGTCCAGAACATCCCTGTGTGCTAGAGAAGGATTCTGAACTTCACTGTTAGTCTTAAACTAGCCATGACAGATGAGTGTCTGTTCTCAGCCTCATATTTCTCTGGTAGTGGCAATTCTGCAGTCTTCTCAGTAAACTTGTTCCATTGCCTAACTTTTCAAATAGTTACAATGTTTTCCTAATATTAAATCTAAATTACTCCTTGCTGCATCTTAAACCAATTAGTTCTTGTTCTGTCCTTGTTCTCTAATGAGAATAATTGGTCTACATCCTTTCTATAACAACGCTTCACATATTTGTAGACAGTAATGCTTCCCCTCAGTCCTCTTTCCTCTAGACTGAACAGGCCCTGTTCTCTCCACCTTTTCTCAGAGGTCTTATTTACTAACCCTTTCATCATTTTTGTTGCTCTCACATGAACTCTCTCCAATTTCTCTGTCTGTTTTAAAATGTGGTGCCCCAAAATGAATGCTGTTCTCCAAATGAGGCCTAGCCAATGCTAAGTAGAGCAGAATAATTATCTTGCTTGTTTAACATGAGATATTCCTGAACATGGCTCTCACCTCCTCTGTGAAAGCTTGGTGATCTTGACTCACGTCCCATTTATCATCCTTTATAACCCCACAGAAAACGGAAGCTCGCTAATGCAACATTTTTACAGCAAAGAAAAATACATTAAGTACTGACTTCCTAATTATAACCTTTTCCAAAGGAGAGGCTCTCCCCTCCCTGCCGATTTACACTGCTGACAACCACAAAGTGGTCCAGGAGACTTTGACATCCCTCATCCCATGGCACAGGTGCTCCTCACCATAAAGCTGTGCCCTCATGCTCCTCCTCCACATGCTTGCATGGGGCCTTAGGCTGCTACTCCTTCCTCTCACATGTCCCCCAAGGCCTCTTTCTACCACTGCTGGCTGCTGTTGATAGAGACCAGTGCTCCTCTGAAGGGCCACAGTGGCCCAGTGCAGTGACAGCTGCCAGCCTTCACCAGGTTTTGCTCACCAAGGAGGTTTCAGCTTGAACAAACTTGCAGGTGTGCATGAGAAGTAAAGTGCATTAAGTGCAACCACATGTTAAGCCAAGGATGGCTGCTGCAAGCCCAGCTCACAGAGTGGTGCCTGGGCAGTGCAGCCGAGGGCCCACTTGCAGCATCAGCCATTCACACAACAACATTTAGTGAGGATTCAGCATTGCTCTTGGGCTGGTTTGTACCCAGCTTGTCATAAACGCAGGATACATCTATGAATTGTACTTAAAAGAAAAAAAGCACATTAAAGAGTAAAAGAATACAGCCTTAGTAATGCAACAATGCTTGCCTCTTTTTCACACTGAAAGGGGAGTTTGCACACTTATGGATGAGGGCTGCTCCAAAAGTAACATTTCCTACTTTACTATGGTGGCCCACGATGTCTAAGGTGGATGTTGGTGGTATGACAGTAGAGGTTGAACCTTCCTGCCAATATTCCATTACATTTTGCTGCTGTGTGACAGATGGCAGCAGAGGGGCAGTCTGACAAAGTGGCATCTGACAAGGAAGCACATCTGAAGCAAAGGTGTGTCATTGAATTCCTCCACGCGATAAATAGCACCCACTGACATTCGCCAACACCTTCTGAACATTGCTGGAGACCAAAGAGTGGATGTAAGCACAGGGAGGTGGTGGGTGGTGCATTTCAGCAGTGTGATAGTGACAGTGGGTCACCTCCACCGGTGAAGATTTTTACAAGTGTGGCATGCAGGCTCTTGTTCATCTCTGGTGAAAATGCATAGCTAATAGCGGTGACTATGTTAAAAAATAGCATTTTGTAGCTGAAAATTTGCTCTATCAAACAGTGTTATTGTAATTTTTGTATCTCTTGTAGTTTCCACAGAAATTAATAGGAGGCATTACTTTTGGAGTGACCTGCATGTCTTAACATGCACCTCCTCACGCTCCTAATTCTATTGGACTGTGATTAGCGCTTTGCTCCACCTAGAGTGTAGGCTTTTAGTTGGGAAATCCAAGGCACACACCTTATGACATTGCTGTTTTTTAGTTCGTTTTCTTCTGGATCATCTGAAGGTTTGGCTTTTGAAAGAGCTCCAGTTCAGCTGCTTGGAGCTGTGCAAGTACTTCCATTCACATGCCAGAAGTCAAGCCTTGTGACTTACCCGTCTGTTTTCCAAGTCCACTGCAGCTGTGGAAGCTTGCAATGAGCAGATGAGAAGAGGTCTGGGGCGGGGCTGGAGAGCTGCAACCCGTATACCAGTGACAGAAATAGCAAGAGGAGGAAGAGCACACTACTGTTTTGAGTCACACTCAGGGAGCGGAGGATGTATTTATCTTTATCTTTATTCTGAAATGGTTATCAAGGCTGTGGTTTTGTTTTGTTTCCATGTCTGTGTTGTGAATGCTTTGCCTAAGCATCATTCCTTATGCTTGTTTGCGCACTTTTGTAGGAAAGATTTGGGAGGAACTGCTCTGGGCTTTGAGGTGCTGCAGCAAGTAGATGCCTCATCCATGGAAGCACCTTTCCAGGACTCCCTCACAGGCAGCAGCTGAGAGGTTACCCCTAGATCCTGCCCCAGTTCTCCCACCAGGGAGGGCTGAGGTGCTGACACCCAGAGAGTTCCCCTGCAGGGAGAAGAAAGCCTGGTATCCTATTGTAATGCCAACTGCCACCATTTTGCTTTGGAGCCTTAACCAAAACGTGGTCTCCTTGCCTTGCAATGTATGCATGTGATGCAGGGACAGCAATGCTTTCCAGGGAGGCTGTGTGACATTAAATGCCTACCAGACTTTGGGGTTGGACCCAGAACCCACTTTGCCTTTGCTGAGCTTGGACTCAGCCCTGGAGATCCCCCGCCTGAAGGCACTGCTGGAGATTACTTCAAGCAAGGCTTACTCTGCTGACACACCAATTCGTCTGCAAATAATTAAAAACTCAGCAAGTGAATCCTGAAGAAATGTTTCATTTTCGGACTTGGAGGGAGGATTCAAGTGGCACTAATCCACCTACCTCCCCATCCCTGCAATCAGCAGAGGTGCTGGGCCAGAGCCTCCACTCTGCTGAGTCTGTGTTGGCCAAGGCAGGGTGTGGCACCCTGGCTTCTTTTCCCTCTGCCTGGCTCTCAGCCTACAGTGCAGCCGCCAGGAGCTACTCTGGCATGCAGCTTTCAGCAGTTCCTCCAAGGCTGTAGCCACAATGAGTACAGGCAGACACTAGTGTGGGCTGGGTGCTTCCCTGTGCCCTTCTTTCTCCTGCTCGTCTCTGCCTGCCCTACCAGTGTGCCCCTCAGAGCGAAAGGGCAAAGAAGCCCGAAAGTACTCATCAGTGCTGACGATCACTCACGCACACAGGTAGCACAACTTCTCTCTTTTACCTCAGCACCTTATAAGCAATGCAGAGAACATGCCCATAGTTTACGAGGCTGGTGCTGAATGTAGCAGCATCATTGACTGCTACATTTTTCCAGATCGGTGCACCAGTATGTTGCTTAATAGACCTCTAGCATAATGTGCAGTAGTACACAGCTCTGTACCTTGGAGCTAAAGCTTAGGAGACAGAAAGAGATGAACAGTACAGTTGTTTTTCATGCTGCACACAGTGAAATTATACAGGAAGTAAGCCACTTCATGAATAGACTAGATACCAGAGGAGTTATTTTTCTCAGATAAATTAAAAAGAGTGATTAAATGCCAGATAGGTAGGTCACGTATGGCAGATACTACAGAAGTGCTTTTCTTACTAGCAAACTGGCCGTATACGTTATCTACTGACTCTGAAATGACTGGGAAAGTGCACTTATAAAAATTGCTACTGCTGATTTATTTCCTGACAGAAGAAATAGAAACGAGGTTTGGTTACACTGCATAGTGCTAAAATACCGTGGCTTGTAAAGAGCGCCTGAACGTGTGAGGACATGATGACTGGGTTGCTCTGCACTTGACTGATGAACTTGCATGGCCCTAGCAAAACCGCATGCATTGAGCAAGGAACCATGAAACACAGACCTGTCTGACTGGACAGTCTGCTGTCTCTTTTGGCTTTTCAGTGCACTGCCATGTATGTATGAGATGCTGAATGCAAATAAACCTGACTGAAGGCAGGAGCAAAGTGTCCCCAAACTTTTCAAATCCAGCATCTCTTTGGCATCTCTTGTTGGCCATGGTCAATACAACTCCTGGGGAATTTCTCTTGCCATCAAAATTCTGACCCTGTTTTGTGCCAGTTGCTACAAGACAGGCATTGAGGCCCTAGAGCATGTCCAGAGAAGGGCAACAAAGCTGTGAGGGGTCTGGAGCACAAGTGTTATGAGGAGCAGCTGAGGAAACTGGAATTGTTCAGTCTGGAGAAAGGGAGGCTCAGGGAGACCTTATCACCCCCTACAGTGACCTGAAAGGAGGTTGTGGTGAGGTGGGGGTTGGTCTCCCAGGTAACAGTGATAGTATGAGAGGTAATGGCTTCGAGTTGCACCAGGAGAGGTTCGGGTTGGATATTAGGAAAAATTTACTATCAGAAAGAGCAGTCAGACACTGGAATGGGCTCCCCAGGGAGGTGGTGGAGTCACCGTCCCTGGTGCTGCTCAAAAAAACATTTGGATGTGGCACTGAGGGACGTGAGTTGATGAGCAGTATTGGTGGTAGGTGGCTGGTTTGACTAGATGATCTTACAGGTTTTTTCCAACCTTAACGATTCCAACCTCTATGATTCTTTTCTGTATCAGTCATAGCATTTAAAGGAGACCAGAATGGTCCCTTGGTGCTACATAAAAAATATATTTAAATCATATCTTGTAGACAAAATTTTTTCTGATTTTCTCTCTCTCATTTTTCTCCAGATAGGAAGTAGCATGTTAGTCAGTGGATAAGTACAGTTAATTTTAAAGACCATCCCACTCTGTATCAAAACTTTTTAATTAATCTCAGCAAATGTTGGCAGTTTGTAATCCTTACTACTGAGGGGCAGCCCTATAGAGAGAACTACTTGTGTTGTGCATACTCATGCCATCTCTAAACACCCTGATTGCTGAGTTTAGCAATTTCCTCTTTGCAAGGATTTGCCTCCACCCAGAATACATACCTGAACATTGTAATTGTTTGGTGCCACAACCCTAGTTTCTTCATAGATAGGAAAGAATATGTGTGTCACAGCAGAGTAAAACTGTCTGCACAGAGGCCTGATGCAGTGTTGCTGCCCCACGTGGGACTACTTCATGCAGACACACCTTACGTTGGGACCTGGCACCTACACATAGACTCCCCACTCAGTGGGAAGTATGGGGGAATTTCTGTATGGGATCCTGCTCTTTCAGACTTCCAGTATTACCAGAGTTCAAATTCTCTGATTCAGTGGAATAGAAGTTAAAAATAAAAGAGGGGGCTGTGAACGTGTCTGCCTTGTGTTTTGGGATGGGAAGAGAAGTGGAAAAGCTTGTTTGAATCAGTAATGTGCAAACTCTGTTCTTCCCTTCTTGTCTTTAGTTCTCTGACTGTTGTCAATGCAATAGAGGAAGCAGAAACACCACAGCCTAGTGTTCTGAGTTCGCGTCAAAAGCTAACCAAGCCAACTTGGCCTTTCTCCTCACACTTATAAATGACAGAGATAACCTTTGTGGAATAGGAAGGGATCAAACAGTTGTTATTACACCATGCTCCTTTGAAATATATAAGTTCAGTTGGCCATGTCTACTTTGATACTCACCTCTTAACAGCTTGATAGACAATCCATAACTTTAAAAAAAAAATCTTTGAAGTGTGAGTGTGACAAGAAGCCCCTCAATCTTCTAGAGACCAGCCTCAAAAGCAAATTCCTTCTAAATCGAGCTATTTCAGTTAATATGACTTGGCACAACACTGTCTATTCTCCCAGACCTTAAAAGATCATATATATCAGAACTCTGAATATTTCCTGGCTCAATACATTTTTTAATGTACTGGATCATTTGCATCAGTGTCTCTGTTCACCTTATATTTCATGAGCAAGTAAACTGTGGAATGTTACCTTTTCTGTAAAAAAAAATAGCACTTCAAGTGGAAGTCAATATTGGCACAGTCTACAGAAAAACAGTGTCTCAGCTGTCTGGGTGAATGCTTTGTCTGGCCTTCCTTACAATTCTTTGGGTTGTATTCAGTGTTACTTCTGCTCCTTCTTCTTTTAAGGCTGAAAAAAAGAAGTTTCACAAACTAATATTAGTATCAATTTCTCTAAATTGTCAAGTCATGCTCTGGCTAGTCTTTCTCCTCTACAGTGTTTTGTGCCATGTTGAGCATTTATGCTTACGGCACATCTTGTCTTTTGTAATTTATAGTATTGAAAAGCTCAGATGATCCTGTGGCTTCTTGGTTCCTCAGTCCTTAAGTGGACTCTTGGCTCTGTAACAGCAGTTCCAAATCTAACAGGCAGCCGCTTGCCGTTGCAGTGCTTGATGGCTCCTAAACTAATCCAAGGACATAACTAGCAGTATGAAAGATTTCTCCAAAGACTGATGCATGCAATTAACTGAATTACTTCAACAGGGTGTAGATAGGACAGATTTAAAGTGGGACCTGTTACTGTGCCAGTAGCTGGATGATGATCCTGCTGTGCCAGTCGAGGGAGAAGAAAATCCTTCTCTGCCAGTTCTCAATGAAGAAATTCTTGCTGTGACAGCAGATCTAGCTTGCATGCTTGATTTAATGCCCTCAATTACCATATCTTTGTAATTATCATCCACGTCTGATAAGTCTTGTGGAAACTATCAGGTCTTGAGTAGAGGATCTAGGAGTCTTGTAAGAATATAATGTCTTGAATTGATCTTTGTTTAATGTTTCATCGCTCTGCTACCAATTGATCATTCTTTGAATAAAACGATAGCATAGCTGTATGCCAACACTTGTGATTCATTTTCACTTAGATAATCAAAATGTTGTTTCACAAGACCCTGATGATGTTCAGGATGCCTTTTAGGAGGTATTACCTTACTCCAAGCTGGCTGATTCAGATGGTCTATTTCTTATAACTTTATCAGACTAAATCCCATGGTTTATGAGGCATGCTTTCCTCTTGCAAAAAGTTCTGACAGTGGCCCAAAACCATTTCACTGCAAAGTTTCTTGACTACTGAGGAATCAGAGTGATTTTTTTTTTCTCTTCTTGAAGGATCTGCAACATCTCAGCATATCCTATATCAATAACTGTATATTGTAACTTTTTACAGTAAATTTAAGGATGAGCATCCGGGTCCGTGCAGATCAACCATTCATCTAAGCACCTGTTTTCTCTCTATCATGCTAAAAGCATAATGCTAAGATTCAAACATTGACTTCTTTTAAGGAGGGTGTCTTTTAGCACTGCTAACAAGTTACAATTAAGTTTTTCTCTCCTCTAGCAGTTATGAACAATAATGTTCCTGTTCGTAGCTGAATTTTTGTCCCATCTGCCAGGGATGCGACTCTTACTATTGCTTAGTCCTAATAATTTAGTGTAATGGAGTTTGAAGCTTGCAATAGTAGTAAGATGGTATGCAAAGATCACCTTTAGGAGGGCTTGAGCTTGGAAACAGGAAGGACCAATTAGTCTGGATGCTCTAATGTAGTTAAGAGACCTTGTAGTTCTCAGGTTGCTACAGTAAGCAAGTATTTCATAGACCTTAGGGACACCAGTGAATTTTACCTAGGAAACAATTTTCCTACAGTTTTATGTCTGTTCTAATTATGTTCTCGTTTTTTAACATATTTTTTTTTATATTGCACGAGACACAGTAGCAGTAGCATCAGGAAAATTGCACTGTAGCACTGACTGCTGTCTGCCTGCAGCAAAGATGAAGTTCATAAAGGACACAGAAGGCACAGAACCCCTGCTGACCTGCTGTGAATGAAGTTTTTAGTACATTCTGAGAAAGCAATCTTTCTTCCCATAGGTCTTTGTACAATCTTGTATGTTTCCTTTCTAAAGAGAGAAGACACTGCTGTAATTTTATAAGTACTATCAGCATCAAAAAGGCTCTAAAAGCATCAGAGAAGGCCAGAATTGTGATTTATTATGTCAGCCACCTCCTTTCACATTAACACAGACCAACTGGATATCAGCCTGACTCGGTGGTTGGTGTGGTCAGCCTGAGTGGTGTGACTCAATAGCTGTGGCGTGCGTGGCCAACGGTTTAGGTCATGTAGCATGATCAATAATCATTACTGGGGTTTGTTTTTTTGTTGGTTTTTTTTGGCTTTTTTTTTTTTTACTGAGCAATGTAGTTATTTACATCCGGTAAAACAAGCCTTCCCCTAAGTGTAGTGATTCTCCTGTATTTTCATGAGTGCAATTACAAATATTCTCATTTGAAGTGTCACCATATGCCTCTTTCAGAGACCAGTATGTTGAGCTTCTCACCACTCACCTTTGCTTTCTACAACATTGACGGTCCTTTTGAGTTAGTGATGCTTGTATAATTCCAGATGATAGCTTCCCATACCCACGTAATACCATTTCTTCCTGATTAAGCAGAACAACTGAGCACCTGATCGACTTTTACCATAAATGCTGACATTCTGCCGCCAAAGGGGGGCGGGGGGAAAAAACACTTTGATAGTCTTTAATGCATACAGACCATTTTCAGCAAAGATTTCCATTTCAAGAGATTTGTTAGTATAGTCTTGGATTAGTGTATGCATTGAAATCTTTACTTAGGGAGATTTTCATCCTCTGAGGCACACACATCACAGCTCTTTGTTGTTCAGAATCCATATGATTATATGCTGAATAATGAATATTTTTAAAAGCTTTATCCAACCACACTGTGACACTTTACCAATTTCAGCCAGTCTGACACCCTTGCTCTAATTTTTTTTTTTTTTACATTTCCTAATGTAAAAATTTTAGCAAAGACTTCTAGCTATTTAGCAATTCTTCAGTCCCAGGCAAATGAACTGCTGAGATGATGATTTAAAAAAATAAAAAAATATGGTATGCTGAATTTGTTTTAGAACACGCTGACTAGCTGCAATTGAGGTTAATTGACCTTTATGATGGATACACAGGACAATACTAAAGCTATATACATAAACTGCAAGTTTATTTGAAAGCAAATTGTGTTAATTGACATTCATTGTGCATCTTTCTGTTGTTTATTGGTAGTTGCTCATGTGAATAGTTTGTTGATATTATAGATAGGACAAACATTTGTTTCAGACAAATAGGATTTTCAGTTGAATAGGTTTTAATTAAATGATCTCCTGTACTCAATTTTGAAGTTGTGAAGTACTGTACAGTATGTAGTTAATCCTGTTGTCTAGGATCTTAAATTGCTGAATCACATCTCACACAAATTTGTTTATTTTTGGCAAGTAATGCCTAACATTTCCGTCAGTTGCACAAGATTTAGGTCTTTTCCCAGAATTAAACAAGAAATTCTGGTGCTGTAGGGACAGAGTTAATGCAAGAGTTATTGGTGGCTTGTCCATCTCACAGGACAAATCAGTACTATAGTAAACGTGCATTCACTACTATATAAAAGCAGAAGCTAGAGTATATGCAGCCACTCATACACAGTCTTGCTCTGCTGGACACTTAGCTGTTGTCTTTCCTTTCATAGACCTCACTAACCATCTGTAGAGCCTCACAAATATAGCCATAGTGTTAATGTTTGTCTTAGCATACAGTATTTTATGATACCTAAGTTCTACGTATGTTCACTAATTCAGTACAAACCAGTCCATTTTCCCATATTTTTTTTCTAATGAAGGGAAACCATGGTTGGCAAGGTTGCTATTCATACAGCCACTTCCATTAGCGATAGCTTTGTCTTCACTTTGAGAACAAAATAAGAAGTACCCCTCCAAAGCCCCAGACAGAAGCCTTTTCTAGGTTACAGAGCACATTTTGCTTAAAAAAGTTATAGAGAAAAGATTGCTAATACATTTATCTAAAAATAAAACTGATCTAGGAAGAAAGGTAGATGTCCTGTAGGCATGTTCATGGCATTAATTCACTGGCACAGAGCTATCAGTTACGCTAATAATCTAGATCCTTCCAGTTCTACTTTAATGTCTTTAAATAGCTACATAGCTATACATTGTCAAGGAAGTAAAATAAGTATTTTCTGTGCATTTTCCCCACAAAAAATATTTAAAGAGAAATAACTGTTCCTCCAGTAAGCTACATTTTACTTTATTAGGCCAGTGTAAAGAATGATGCTAGTCATTCACCTCATATTAGAGATGAGAGCAAACCTATGAGGAGATAAAATATTTAGGTAATATACAGTGAGATTTCCGTAAGAGCATGCAAGTTCCTCAGTTTTGTTGTATACATTTCCTCTAAACATATCTTCCCCACATGAGTGGCTTTCTCTTACTGCTTCTTTTATATTTGTACTCTCCATTTGTACTCTCTAAAGTGAAAGGGTGAAAGTTAGCTTAGACTATAGAAAAAGGGGGATTGAAGGGGTGAAAGTGTAAAGTTATTGCTGATAGTATTTTAAGAAGTGCTTTCCCTGGAGGATGGTTTATTTGATAGAGAGCAAGGGACAGTTCTCAAATACGGTGGTGAACATTTTGAAGAGATTTGTGATATAATGTGTCATAGATACAACTTACGAGTGCCTTGTTTCTTTTCATGGTTAGGTGGTAAAAGGCCAGGGTATCCAAACAAAGCAGGTCCGTAGCATCCAGATGAAAGTGGCTAGAAAACTGAGACAGTAGAATGAGGGAACTGGATAAGCAGTGTCCCTCCAGCTGTAAGCAAAGCTCGTGTTCACAACCACCTGAGGAACCCGAACATCTAAGTATGAGTCCCAGTGTGATGCATCCCAGAGACCTGTGGGAATTGCCTGACGTAGTTGCCAAGCCACTCTTGACGATATTTGAAAAGTCATGGTGGTCAGGTGAGGTTCTTGGTGACTGGAAAAAGGCAGTGTCACACCCATTTTCAAGAAAGGTAGAAAAGATGATCCAGGGAACTACCAGCCTGCTAGCCTAACATCTGTGCCAGTGAATATCATGGAGCAGATCTTCCTGGAAGATATACCAAGGCACATGGGAGAGAAGGAGGTGATTTGAGACAGCCAGCATGGCTTCACCAAGGGCGAGTCTTGCTTGACCAACCCAGTGGCTTTTTATGATGGCATAACTGTGTCAGTGAAGAAGGGAAAAGCCACTGATGTAATCTGTCTGGATTTCAGTAAGGCCTTTGGCATGGTACTCCATAACATCCTTCTCTCCAAATTGGAAAGATATGGATTTGATGCATGGACTGTTCACTGGACAAGGGACTGGTTGCAAGATTGGTACCCAGAGAGTGGTGGAAAATGGCTCAGTGTCTGGGTAGAGATAAGTGACAGTAGTGTCCTTCAGGGATCAGTACTGGAACCAGTGCTCTTTAACATCTTCATCAATGACATCGACATGGGCTCAAATGCACCCTCAGCAAGTTTGCAAATGGCACCAAGCTCTATGGTCAACACAACTAAGGGACAGGGTGTCATTCAGAGAGACCTAGATAGGCTGAGAAGTGGGCCCAGGTGAGCCTCATGAGGTTCAACAAATCCAATTGTAAGGTGTTGCACCTTGGGTTGTGACAATCCCCACTATCAGTACAAGCTAGGAGACGAAAGGATGAAGCAAAGCCCTGCCAAAAAGTACTTGGGAGTACTGGTGGATGTGAAGTTGGACATGAGACAGCAGTAACCCAGAAAGCCAACCATATCCTGGGCTGCATCAAAAGAAGCACAGCTAGCAGGTTGAGGGTGGTGATCCTGCTCCTCTACTCCGCGCTGGTGAGACCTCACCTGGTGTACTGCATTCAGATGTGGAGTCCTTCGTACAGGAGAGACATGGACCTGTTGGAGCTTGTCCAGTGGAGGGCCACAAAGTCATCCAAGAGATGGAACATTTCTCCTACAAAGAGGGGCTGAGAGAGCTGGGGCTGTTCAGACTGGAGCAGAGAAGACTCTGGGAAGACCTGAGAATGGCCTTTCACGATCTAAAGGGGAGGTATAAGAAAGAAGGAGGCATACTCTTTAGCAAGATAAGATATGATAAGACATGGGGAAATGGATTCAAACTGAAAGAAGGGAGATTTAGACTGCATATAAGGAAGAAGTTTTTTTTTAAATAAGGGTGGTGAGACACTGGAGCAGGTTGCCCAGAGAGGTGGTGGACGCCCCATCCTTGGAAACATTCGAGGTCAGGCTGGACCAGGCTCTGAGCAACCTGATCTAGCTGTAGGTGCCCCTACTCATTGCAGGGGAGATGCACTAGGTGACCTCTAAGGGTCCTTTCCAACTCAAATGATTCTGTGATTCTATGATTCCTTTTTTCCATATGCTTGGAGTGACATTTCTTGGCCTTCCCTAGACAGGAAGAAATAAAAGATTTTGCACCACTTCTGTTTGTGTTCCAACAAGTAGTTCTAGGACCAGGTAAAATATGGAGCTTGACAGAATCAGTGGCTGGTTATCAACCTGCAGCAAGTATGCTAGCTAGGAAATCTTGGACTAAAAGACACTTATACTCATCCTAAGTAACTTGTTCCTGGAATTGACCAAAGACCATCATTGCATATAGCAATTGTACAGCATATACAGCCAGCAAACATCAGAGTATGACACAAGTAACCTTTTCAGTGGCTAATGTAACCCATAGCCTCAGTTTTGAGCTGTGAATAGGAGGCAGAGGCATTGCCATTCTGTTACTAGATATGAAAGAACCAGTTCCCTCTGATACTAAAGAAGGTGAAACCATTCATGATGGTACATGAATCAGCTGGGAAACTGACACTGTGTTAGGATAGACTCAAAGCTGCTAACAAGGGGCTGAAAAGGCTTGTTTCTTCCATTATATTCGCATCACAGAGTTTTGTGTGTGTGTGTTTGTGTGTGTACCTGTGGACAGAAATCTATGCTGACCCTGACCTATTGGAACAGCTAACTCCCAGTGAAAGGGACAGGTTATACTCATACTCTGAACCTAGTGACATACAGAATCTAGGCGGCCTGGTCAATGGCACCTGAGGTATTCTTACTTTTATTTCAGCATTGTCTTGGGCTCTCAGCACCAGCCACCTTTTGAAATGGCATCACCACTAATCATGCAGATACCCTAATACCAGAAATTCTTTTGATTGTTATTGTGACTTTGGTATGAAGGCCTTTTTCATTTTATAGGTGGTAAGCTGTGGACTTCCCCACATTACAGGAGAAACTGGTCACTCAGTGGGAGTTGTCAGGGAACCCAGAAAGTAAGGGTTTTTTGAAAGTATTCTTTTGCAGCAAAGCAGGTCTTGTCTTCTAGCACCAATTTCTCAATGTTAAGCAATCATTGGATCCAAATGTGTTCACCCACAAAGGGTACAAATTATCTTCTCCCAGCTCCATCACTAAATGGGAGACAGTGAATCCACTTTGTCTTGTAGCAAGACCTTTGACATAGTCTCCTATAGTCCCCTCACCAGACTGGTGACTTATGGACTGAATAGCTGGGGATAAGGCAAATGGAAAATTGACTGGGCTTCTAGGCTCAAAGGGTTGTGCAATTGTTGCAGCTGGTGGCCACTTGAGTCCCTCAGAGACCAGCTGGGACTAATGCTGTTTAATGTCTTCATTAATGATCAGGATCATGAGATAGAGTATGCTCTTAGCAGGTTAGCAGATGCCACTAAATTGGAGGAGGTTGATTAATGTCCTGGAGGATAGGGCTGCTTTTCAGAGGCACCTGGATGGCTGAAGAAGTTGGCTGATGGGAGCCTCATAAAGGTAAACAGAAACAAACATGAAGTCCTGCCTCAAGGATTAAATTACTCCATGCAACAGAGGAGACAGTCTGTAGGGGGCTTTCTTTGGGAAAGCAGTTCTTCAGGAGAGGCTATG